>NC_090740.1:4379389-4459389 GCF_036898095.1 Palaemon carinicauda
GGGCCAGGGAATGGCTGCTGATGACTCAGAAAATAGACCTATTGGCTCCCCAAACCCTCTATCCTTAGCTCACAAGAATGGTGAGGTTGCAGCAACCAAAGGAACTAACGAGTTTGAACGGCCCTCGAACCCCAGTCTGGCGATCACCAGTCAGGTACGCTACCACCTGGCCAGGACAACTCTAAAGCACAGCAGTTTAGGCTAGGCTTATGTCCAATAACCGCCCCTGTACGTAATCAAATTAACTGTCATCGTTGGCAACCACCGAAGTGCCGTATCCCTTCAGCAAGGAAGGCAACAACAAGAAGACCAACAAGACCGACAGTTCCTAAGTTTAATCCAGATAATTTGGAATTATCTTACTGGCTAGATTTATCGACAATGATTTGAGCAATCAATGATGTTCCAGAGGCGACAGCCAAAAAGTTCGTTGTTGATTTTGTCACATTTTCCACCATCTGTATTCTGTTAACTGTACCAAAATTGCCAACTAAAGTCTCATTTCATAACTAATCCTAGTTATCATAGAGCTTTACGTGATTTTGTACAGAGAAAGAAGAAAAGTATAGAGTCAGTGAAGGAATTTTATGCTGAAATTGTTAACAGTGTGAAGTTGATCGTTATTTTGACCGAGAGCCGAAGGAGTAATTATCAGTTGACATTGATAATGAAGTTGAAGGTTTTATTAGCTGATCCTTATGTGTTTATTTCAATTTCCACTCGTGAATTACTTACAGAGGTTACCAATTTAGAAACTGCTTATGTTACTAAATGTAGCTCTACTTCAAATTGATTGCAGCCAATAGGCCCACAGGTACTGTTAATATATAGTATATATATGTGTGCATTTTAAACTTGATTATATTTTCTTTGTAGGATAAGAACAGTGAATTAGTCATCCTGTGTCTGCCATTAGAAACTTTTTATCACGCCAAATCAGTTTCCGAGAATTATACAGTATGGGATGACGTTGCGCAAAGCAAAAGTGATGTTATTAATGGATTTACATTCAGAAAGATTTGGTCGCGAGTTTTCCATTTCCTTAGATCTTGAAAGATTTTATTAATCCTTCTCATTTGGGATTTCTTTACAGGCCTATTGCAAACGTCCTTGCTTAGCGTTCTTTCAGACGGGTTCGAGACCTGCTGAAGCTCGATAGTTTCTTGTAGTGTCTGGAACCTCACCATCCTTATGAGCTAAGGATTCGTGGTATAGGTCTACCTGCTGAGTCATCAGTAGCCATTGCTTAGCTTCCTCTGGTCTTAGCTTGGATGGAGAGGGTCTTGGGCACTGATCATATGTATATATGGTCAGCCTCTTGCCTCTGCCATTTATGGGTGACCTTTAAACCTTTAAATTACATATTTGTCTGTACATGTAGTTATTCAGCTATTTTGGTTTACATGAAAAAAACAGAAGTTTTCTGTCATGCTTAAATAGCGATAAAATTGTACAGTACGTTATTTTTTGCATAATCACATTCAGACTCGCTGGAAAACTAAAATCAGTTCGTCATATTGATTTTGGTCCATTTCAATATTTTACTGACAAATAAGATTTATTCAATAATTTATTATTATTACTTGCTAAGCTACAATCCTAGTTGGAAAAGCAGAATAATATAAGCCCAGGGGCCCCAACAGGGAAAATACCCCAGTGAGGAAAGGAAATAAGGAAAAATAAAATATTTTAAGAACAATAACAGCATTAAAATATTTCCTATGTAAAATATAAAAACTTTAATAAACAAGAGGAAGAGATATAAGATAGAATAGTATGCCCGAGTGTACCCTCAAGTAGGAAAACATATTTGTACTTGGTCCTGAAGCACTCTCTCTGCTTAAAAGTATCGAACTTGGGTGTGTACCTATTTCCACTTGATGAAGCCGTCGTTATACATCTGCGTATTCTATTGTATTTTGCACTTTAAGATTCTTCTGACGACACAAAAGACATTGCAAGGTGTGTGTGATCTCTCTTTTGGCCATTTTTCCATTTAGGTGAAGGATATCGGATCTTGTAATTGCTAACAAAACCCTAGATTTGCTTATTTATTTTCCGTAATTCAGCCATCGTTGGATGAACTTCTTAATGTGATGATTGTAACATTCCTTCTACTGTTCTACTAAGTTTTGGATTGTTTTCATATCCATTCCCCTTATTATTATTATCGTTGTTATTATTATTACTACTACTACTACTACTACTACTACTACTACTACTACTACTACTACTACTACTAGCTAAGCTACAATCCTAGTAGGAAAGGCAGGATGCTTTAAGACCAAGAGCTCCAACAGAGAAAATAGCCTCGTGAGGAAAGGAAAATAAGGAAACAGATAGAATAGTGTGCCTGAGTGTACCCTCAAGCAAGAGCTCTCTAACCCAAGACAGTGGAAGACCATAATTCAGAGGCTATAGCACTACACAAGACTGGAGAACAATGGTTTTACTGTATTTTGAAGTATCGTAGAAGAGCTGCTTATCATAGCTACAGTCTCTCTTCTACCCTCACCAAGTGGAAAGTAGTCACTGAATAATTACTGTGCATTAGTTATCCCCTTGGGTGATGAAGGAAGTGAAGAGATGCATGATATAACTGAGAACTTAAACAGAAGGCAATTAGTAATGGAGAAATAAAGATAACTATAAAATAAGATATGTAATTCCATTACTGTATATGAATTAAAAGTTTGAAATTAAGTGTGAATTCATATCTAGTTTCAGATAGTAACCAGCTTTTTGTTTCATAGAATCGGTACCAAATATCTGGAATTGAATAGAATAATCAGAAAGCCAAACAAGAGTATTTGAAATTGCTTTTCTCGACCCAGAGATCTCCATTGAAATAAAAATTTTACTATAGTGGGGACCTAAAACTCGAGAACATCAG
Source organism: Palaemon carinicauda (assembly GCF_036898095.1). Lineage (NCBI taxonomy): Eukaryota > Metazoa > Arthropoda > Malacostraca > Decapoda > Palaemonidae > Palaemon > Palaemon carinicauda. The sequence goes on from NC_090740.1 coordinate 4,382,283, forward strand.
TGACACACTTGAGTAGTTAGAGACTATTTCCAATCCATACAGATTATTTCCCAATGCTAACGTAAACATGGTTTCTAATAAGTTTTAAGGGTTTCATTTAGAATCCTATCAAGCGTTCAAAGGCCTAATGTCGTTTAAAACGTTATCTACTTAATGATTTGAACTTGGCCTTTCTTATAAAATTATTTTGTTAAGTCTTTTAATTTTGTGAATTTTACGCTGTGAGGAGGGAGGATGTGAGGCTGAAGAGGAGAATAGGATAAAAGCAGCCTGGGGGAAGAAGAGGTTAGGTAGGAGTGGTGTGTGATAAGAAAATACCAATCAAGCTGAAAGTCAAGATCTTAGCATAGTAATAAAACTCGTGTTAATGAATGGATTGGAAAGGTGGGCTCTCAGACGAAAAGAGAAAGCAAAGCTTGAGAGAATAGAGATGAGAATGCTGAAGTAGATTATGGGAATATCATTGCTTGAAAGTTTGGAAAATGATGAAATATAAATGGCAGGCATAGTAAAGATTACAGAGGTGATAAGTCTCACACCTGAGATGGTATGGGCACATGTTGAGGAGGGCTTGGGAGGAACCTTCAAAGACAGGGGGAGACCTAGAGGGAGGCAGAAGATTAGATGGCGAGATAAGGTGAAAGATGATATGGAGAGAAGAGGTTTGGTGGAAGAGGATGCCTTTGATAGAAGGCATTGGAAAGGGCGCATCAGGTAAGTGACCCCTTAACGTAGGGATAATGGTGGGAAAGCAGTAGTAGTAGTGTGAATGTGGTTTATTAAGAAGTATTTTCAGCCATGTTTTATATTTCTAGCATGATCTTATTCTTAAAATATCCCTGATATTTGCTATTGAGATTATTATGTTTATATACCCGGTACATGTGATAACATTGATAAAGGCTGCATTTAAATTCTTCCTCTAAATTCTTTACGTTCAATCTGGTCTGATGTGAGTGAAGGTAGACCTTTTACTACAGTTGTTTCTTCACCTTTGGCTATTTTGAGCTTTACAGCAATTCAGTATATCTACAACCCTTTTCTGCATTCATTATTCCAACAATCGGCTGTACTTAGAAATGAGCAATTATAAAAACATTTCTTATACATAATAAAGTTGTTACAATTTCATACTGCATTTGGCACACTGATTAGGTAACAGATTGCTTTTATCATAAAAAATTAAAATTAATTGCTTAATTACAGACTTGGTGTTATTATCATTACAGTTTGACTACATTAACCATGTTGTTCTTTGTAAAAAAAAAATAGGATCTCTTGTGTTGCTTCTAAATCCAGTATCCCTTTAAAGGTGTCAATGCTAAAAATACAAAATTACATTTTAGAAGGAAGAAAAATATCACAAAACAAATATCAACACACAATGGACTCCTTTTACTTGTTTAACTTCAATATGGCCGTAAATGAGATGGGAAGTCAAAATCCTAACAATATTCTTCTAATTTCTAAATTTGATGATAGAGTTACCCCAAGATGTAATTCTATTTTGAAAAAAGAAAATTATCTGGTATCAAAATCAACTGTTTAAATTTAATAAATGCTGCAATGAGAGTTTCTATGATGATATACAGAGCCTTATGATATTGTTGCAACATTCTAAAAGATATACAGTAATGAAAATTGAGTCGAATAAAATTATAAGAAACTAAATGATTAGAATTCCATAAATAGTCAATCTTTGACATGAGAAAAAATAAGCTTAAATATTGTACACGTGCATTTTAAAGAAAATTTTAGCTTTATAAAATATTTATTTAATATCAATGACCAAGTCATCTAGTTCGCTTACTACTATTACTACTGCTACTACTATAATTTCATAATACTACTACTACTACAAGTACCACCACTACAGGTACTACTGATAATTATGCCTTTTGGCGTGAAGGAAATTTTATCTGCGCTATGTAATATTAAAAATATTCCACCAGGACCTAACAGCACCTTATATGGAATGCTTAAAGATGAATAATGCTAGATTAATTTCATCAGTACAATGTGCTTTTTGTGTTACTCGTGTAGAGTATTACATTAGCACCTCTGGTAACAACTAACTTGGAATCGATAAACTAGTAAGAAAATTAAAATCCGGATACAAGCATTGTATTTGTCTGCGAGCAATAATTTCCTTACTGTATATACATTTTTTTAAGTGGACAATTATGCCTGTTATTGAGAACAGCATGAAATCAGTCGATCGGTGCTTATACGCTACACTTAGTTCTCACGCCGTGTTCATTTTATTTTTACCCCTATTTTCATGCCATTTTAAAGAACAAGCAAAAGCAGTCGTTACTAGGTAGGTTCCTTGTCCGAAATGAATGTAAGAGTGTTAGAAGAAAGACCAAGTGTTCTGAAAGTGTAAATCAAATGATCTAGTCATTGATAGTGAATGCCATTCAAGAGAGAGAGAGAGCTCAATATTTTACCTAGAGCTATGGAGGGAGATTCTCCCTCCATACAGTAAACCCCTCCTCCTCCTCCTCTCTCGTCTCTCGCATGTCAGCCACAGCTCTCCTCAAAGGTAATTTGCAAGTAAGTTGTCAATATTGCTATTTTCCACTGAATTATTAATGTGTATTCATTTCTGATGAGAAGCCCTTGTTGTGCCATCACTTTTTTCCCTGCCCATGAGCAATGACTCCTATGACAAAGACTTTGCCTCTGAGTTCTCCTCTCGAAGTGAGGGAAGCAGTTTATCGAGCTTTAGCCCAGTTGATCGTCCTGCTTTGACAAAGCCAACGAAGAGTGCTCCTGTATCTCTTCGTGCTTCGGTTCCGAGAGTTCTTATCACAAATCTCCCAGATGTGTAAAGTTAAAGAGCGCCATCGATCCAAAAAGTGTGAACCTCAGAGAAGTGAAGCTTCAGTTGTGAGAGTGAAGCCTACAGGTTTGCGATACCGACCAAGAGGTGCACCTACAACTTATGTGTGACCCCTCAGCCACAAGAACAAGATCCTCAGGAGCGTGTGCTGTTCAGTTATGTACAACTAACAAGAGCTTATACCTCCGCAACAAATAGAACTTGGTAAGAATAGGAGGTATTTAGGGGATACGCCTTTTGTAGTTCTCTTTGAAGGAAAAACTAAAAAGTGGACGGCTTTGTCGGATGACCAACCAGTTCCCTTGCCTTTTATTCCAAGGGTTGTGATAGACTGCATGAAGGAACACCAACTCGGAGCCGATTGGAGTTCCTCGTCATTCCTATTAAGGGATATAAAGAAGTGCCATGCCCTAAGGGGGTAAAACATCCATCAGGAAAGGGGAACCACATCCTATGGATCTTAGATTAGAGCCTCTGAAGTTTAAGGGTGAATACTGTATAGGCTTTCTCCAATCGAGATTGTTTATCGGAAAGGGTCAAAATCCATCCAAAAGACATCTCCATCAAAATCTACCTAAGAAACATCACTGCAATCTTGTCTGAATTAGAGTCCCCAGATGAGATGAAACTTCATCCCACTGAACGTTTTGCGACCCCTTATCTCTCTCCATTTTGACGTCTGTGGTGTACTATATTGTCAATTTTGTTGGATACAAGGACAGTTCTTTTGAAATACTGAAGTAAATAATCTTTACTCATTTTGAAGTTCATGAAAATTCTTTGATTTCTAAGTATCGTGTTGGATATGGGATATTATTTCCGAAGTTCACCAAACGTAGTCCATTACCAAGTTAGGCTACCATATTTCTTGGCACTATTGGCATTATTTAAAGTGTGAACAAGCCCTCACTTTGGCAACTAGCTGCTCCCACTTTTAGCCTACATTACCTCCAAGCCAGTTGCTTATTTTCCATCCAGCTGTTCAAACTACTGAAATTTTATACTTCATAGGGGCTTTCTTTCAGCTGCAAATGGGCATTAAATGACCTCTCTAGGGAAAGGGCAATTCCATTTGGGCCAAATTCATAGTTAGTCTAATTTAGCATTGTAACTACTCTCGAGTTGATTGTCAGTCTTGATCGGATAATACCAATTTCTTAAGATTCTAAGAACATTTCAGAAGACATTGCCTTTTTAACCCAACATATCATTTAGCATTAGGTACCCTAAATTCGCTTTTTTATTTGGTTCCTATACATGATGTAATCACTATTGGAAATAACAAGTAGATCAGCTGATAAAAGCAGGAGCTTTTAAACAGCCAACAGAGTACTTCCTTGCTTACATTACTTGCCAGAAATGAAAATAGCCATCCATTTCATTTGGCAATTCCACTGACCCCCCTAGATACAAATAGAAAATGAACGAAATATGACAAGCAATCCCCTCATAGTACAACACAAGAACATCTTAAATTGTTTGTATTTTGCAGGTTAAGAATAAGCCACACTTGAGTAACACACGAATCTGGCACTATATTCTATCCATTTCCTTATTTCCTTTCCTCACTAAGCTATTTTTCCTGTTGGAGCCCTTGGGCTTATAGCATCCTGCTTTTCCAATTACGGTTCTAGCTTAGCTAGTAATAATAGTAATAACAATAATCAAAAGAGGAAAGCATCAGCCTTTCTATGATGATTGACCCTTATTGTTAAGCATTTCCTTATTGAGCGTTGGAGTCGGGGCCACGTGGAAATATTTTAAATTCCACCCAATGTTAAGGAATCAACATAAATAATCTCTTGATTTGTTGAGGAAGCAGACTTTCTCAACAAAATGATTTTCTCTGAACTTCTATTCTTTCAAGTTATCTGTTGTATTCTTCGCATTAACTATTACTTCAGTCTTACAGATTTTACTTAAATTTTTCTTCAATTTATTTACTTTCTTAATATTTGATATTTTAATGACTCAAATTCTATTAACTTTTATATGTATATAACACATTAAACTGGAAGTTGAATGTTCAGTGTCAATGACTTTGTAATTGCAATACCAGAATAAATGACATTCAATCATAAAAACAATACACTACAATTATTTACTTGCCATTCAAATTTGTGTAAATTGAACCTGGCAAAATTGAACAATTATCAATTTGTGGAATTTAAAATGAATATGGACTGCTATAACAAATAAAACAGAATTTTGCAGTAACGTGTGATTCCACAAGATAGATTAATCAACTATACTGTTCTCAAGGTTAAGTATCTTAACCCTTTTACCCCCAGACTATTTGGAAATTTCCAACCCTTAACCCCCAGGGGGTTATTTTTTTCCCAGCACATTTTGCAGTATATATATTTTTTTTTAATTGCTCTAATAGCCTTAATTTTTGTAATAGAGAGGTCAGGTTGGTCTCATTCTCTTGGAAAATGCCTGAATTTTCTCAAAAAAAGTATCAAAAATATGAAAAAAAAAATGTATACAGCATTTTTTTGCAAGGACGTACCGGTACGTCCATGGGGGTAAAGCGATGGCTTTTGTGAAACGTACCAGTACGTCCTTTGGGGGTAAAAGGGTTAAATACTGTATTCGTAAAAGAATGCGAGAAAATATATACAATGTTTTTAAAATACGGGATGATTGGTAAAAATCAGCAGGGTTTCGAGAAGCATTACAACATGCACCATAGCTTCCAGAGTCCACTGTTTGAGAATACTTGGCAAAAACTGTTCCTATTGAAGTGTAGCAGGAGCAAGAATTATCAAAAGTCATGCCATGACTATTTGGTATTTACAGGAAGCCCCTTGGGAGATAGATACTAGAGGAAGACTAACATAAGCTGAAGATTTGCTGGTCATCTTACTAAATGAAACATTAACCCTCAAAATATAGTATAAAATTATTCAGTTCCCTACTACATAATCTGATAAAAAAACTAATGATATTACCTTGGTACTGATAAGTAACTAAAAGCAAGGGGGGCCAGAGAAATCAAGGATAAAAAAATAAATGAGAACAAAAGATTCCATGATTATCAAAATGTATTAAAAACTACAACAAATACAATAAAAACTGAAAATGTACATCTAAATTATAAAAGACAATAAAGCAAAAGAACTAAAGATAAATGGTTTGAACAGGGTTATACAATCTACCACAGAGTGAAAATTATGAACCAGAATAGCAGAGGAGCATTTAACAACCATACAAATGAGGTGAATGTTCTATGCTCGTCTGGCGGGGGGGTTACCGAGTAAATTGGAGAATTCCCTAAAACTAATTGACTGAGCAACAGGGAACAGCAACTGGCACCATGAAATACATGTCAACAAATGACATAATTAAATAGATGTCATTAATAATGTTTACAGTGATAAAAATATAAGCTGAGAAAAATTAAAAAATATCTTTCATAAACTAAAACTTTGTCTTGAAATGACTTTCTATATTCGCTAAAGTTACCGATTGGCTATCAATGACTTTTTAACAGCATTTTCACACACAATCCCATGAAAAATATTGCCCGTTGCAATAATGCTCCTTACCTGCCAGATCTTTTGTGACGATTATTTCCGGATCAAACTCTGATCTTTAAAAGGTTTCACTTCTCTCAGTTACTCTGTAACTTTTCTTTTACTGGCACCAAATGAAAAAGAACATCTTGCTTCTTCCATGCCGGAATAATTACTATATATAAACATATTCCAGCCACAAGAAAGTCTCCTTTCAGAATTCAATTTCTTTTGTTTTTAAGCTTCAACTGTTTTTCTCTATCTCTCTACAAGCCACTTCAACATAGAACTAAATGTATCGATATTACTTTGAACTACATTGCCAAGTTCATACTCCTGAACTACATCGCCAAGTTCATACTCCAAAACACTGCACTTACAATATACATTACTTGAGCACATTGTTCTAATTCTTTACTGCTAGAAGTACTTCTTCCAAAATAATGATGCTACAGTATGCAAAATTTTTCTGGTATTTTAAAAAGATAAGTCTTTCAAATGAAGCTCTGCATTGGACAGTGAGGTGTCAGCATATTCAAGAACTACAATTTCTGCAACCTCAGCGGCACCTGTCTCGTCTCCACACATATAATAAAAACGGGACAAATTGACTTCAAACATTCAAGGTGATGGCTAAATTACATCTTTAGAAAAGTACAAAGCCTCACTGTTCTTCACAGGGTGAAATCAACATTATACAAGTTGTGTTTATAACACTAACTGGTATATGAAATGGGATTCCAAACCTCCTTAAATCAGCAAAATAATGAAAATGTGGTTCAGCACATGAATCATGATACCAAGTGAAAGATGTTTTATAAAAATGGTCAACATGTAGCAAAAGCAAATACTTAAGAATAATTCTAGAATGACATATGAATGGTATACAAAAATTTATGACAATCATAATGAGTGGTATAAAAAGGTTTGGATTCGGCACACATACGCAGAATAGTCGACATGACTGTACAGTACTCTATTTGCACATTCTAGTCATACACACAAGAAACTGGTCCAGGCAGTATCACATGTCTGTGGTGGGAAACGATTCCTGGCTTCAAAACCATGCAAAAGTAAACCACACAAAAGATATACTGTATTGACAACTCCCTACGTCTGAGGAGTTTTTCTGTCTCCCAGCAAGCCACAGATATAATAAAGGAAAATTGCAAGTATAGTATGTAAGAAAAAAAAATCAAAATTACTCTACATTGCTCAAATGTAATATCAAAATGGTGAATGGGGGTAGAAAAGAAAGGGGGATGAAAATATAAATCTTTCCAGTGACGAAAGACAATTTGCTTAGACGCAGTTACAAACTTAACATGTAACTGCCTTCTTAGGAACATAAGTCACAAGAAAAAAAGGCTTTTTAATTATTTACCAATAAAGGTGAAAACAGATAGAATTTTTTAAACATTTGTTTATAATTTAATAATATATTTAAAATATTCAATCAAGCATTTAAGCATGTAAGAAAGTGTACAGTACTTCAAAATTTTCATTATCAACGAATGTTAACAAAAACTAAAAAATATCTAAAAGAAAATTTTTATTTTTGAGATACCAAACCTTGATACTAAAGAGAGAGACTCTAGCAATGAAATTATTTGCACTTTGTACAAATTTGTCATTTTAAATCGTAGCGATTTAGCCCGCTTATTGAAAAAAAAAAAAGTCTTTCTTTAAAGAACACCCCCATTCACTTGCAAATAGAATGCTTGTGCTGATTACTTATATCAGTAAAAATGTCTAATCTTTTACATAATCACATTGCTAAAAGGTGACCACTTAGAAACCCAATAACTGTATGTCAATAAGTTGTTTCCACAATAATAAAACTAAAAGAGTTTCAAATGATTGCAAGTCATGTGTATTGTGCAATGCAAAAAGAATATTGTATGTCAAAATTACCATGCCAAGATATGTATAAAAAACCTGCACATTTTGTTCACTTCATTTAGTGTGAAACACCTTATGTGACTAAACAATATAGACATTGGATTCCGTGGCCCGGCACATTTGGCAGGAATCGCAAAAAATATTAAAAGAATATCAGTGGACTTCACAGGTGACTATGACAAAACAAAGCAATAAAATTTCCATTTGATAAACAGCACACAACTGGTGCAACTATTCATTCAAATGCGTACGAAAGAAATTTGTGTCTTTGCTGTTTTTAAATTACAAACTCACCTGGAATCTTTAAATCCCTAACACTCTACTACAGTTCAAGAATAAATATTCAGCTTGACCTAAAATGACTTTCAAGTCCAGCATCAATGAAAAAAAAAATCAAAAGTTTAACATTAATATAGGCCAACCACTGAAAGACACCAAACAAGGTGGTAAATTTATCATTTACCTCTTTGTGTTAATATGTCTGAATATAAAAATCTAAAAATTAAGGTAATCATATAAAATTACTTTATGTGGCATACAGTGATATGAAGAACAACGTTCCTGCAAAATGATAGCACTGGTTTTAAAAGTTCTAACAAAATTGAGCTTGAAAACATATCATTATACAATTAGCCATTAATAAGCTAAAATAACTTCAACAGCTCTGAGTCCTTGAAGAAATAGAATTGGAGATTCCTTCATGATATATATGTGACGTCAAGCCGAGAAAGAAATTTTAGCCTAAAACTGGCTGCAAGGAGCTCACAGCTGCAGTCACTCTACAGAAATGAAAGTCTTTGGATTTATATCAAACAGATCCAGGAATTGCATGACACAGCAGAGAAGCAGACTTCGCTTCTGTCGTAGCCAGAGCCTGCCTCTTGCCTGTCAGTTCTTTGACCCTGTAGACGTCCATTTTCTGGCCCGGCTCAGAGAAGCACGTAACCCGTTTATGGTTTCCCACGTCCTTCTGCTTCTATAAAATTGACATCGTCTCAACAAACGATCAACAAACAAAGCATAAGCTAAATTATATATAACACTAAAAAAATGCTTCTAATAAAATAAAAAAAAATGCATTCACATTTCTGGGCATTTGATGCAATCAACAAATAAAAGAACTATGAAAAACAAAAATATGGAATCAACAAAAGTTTTTTTTACAAACAACACAAGCTAAGTAAAAGTTGATTAATATTCCAACATAAAAGAATTTTAATTTCCAAACAAAGGAAAATCTAAATAAAAGAATGTTCAATGAGGCTGTTGGCCAATATAGCTGGTGCAGTGATACAAGATGCAGCTTTGTTGCTCATGCAATACACGGATTACCGACGGAAACGAAACATTCATTTTGAAAAGATGTTGCCACCGCATGATCAGTGCAGTTCTTTTCAGCTGCGCCTCTTTGCAAATCTTTTATGATTAAGAGGAACTAGGGTGTTGTAACAAGCCAGACAGCTGACAATATAATATCTTGTATCACACCCAGATTCATTGATAACATCACATACAAGGGTGCTTAAGACTACTAATGTATAGAAGCAACCATGGGATGGAATAAAGAATTAAACACTTAATTACATTGTGCGATAGTTTTGTTTCTCTGCATTCCTGCGACTCTTGGATGTGAAGCATAGACAACCTGCAGTATTACGTGACCTCTTGAGAGGCTTGACTGGATTCTCTTCTCTTTGGCGTTCTGTTAAGCAGCGTTCATAGTAGTCGTAATCTTTCAGGTACCTGGGGGAAATCATTACTGTCAATAAATCAACAAATAAAAAGGTACATGCTACATAAATGCTTGGAAACAATTAATATTCTTGTTTATGAAAATTAGAATTGAAAAAAAAACAAGTTTAATTAAATTTATCATTTCGATATTTACCTGTACAGTCATATTAGTAACTTTCTAAACGTTAATAAAAAGGGTTTTCTCTATTCCCTTACTGGTAAAAATGGAATGTTTCTTATCAGAGAAAATGAATTGTAAAATTTTAACAATATCCAAGCTGGACCTAGTCATTGACATACTCTCAGCCAATCAAAATAAACATTCCATTGTCTCTGATATGGCATATTGGTAGATTGTCTTATAAAACCTATAACAGACAGTCTAAGAGGGTTTCTGAAACCCACAGCTTCTTAGGATACGGTACATAGTCTCCATCTGATCAGATGTAACACGGATGAATTTGGATGAATCGCCTATAAGAAAGATAGTTTGTACACATTGGCTTTGTATGCCAACCTTTTTGGACACACTGACAACATGGGCCACATATTTGTCAACTATTGCAAAGCTATTAGCATAATCATGCTGTTTGCAGAAATACTGAACCTGTTTAACATCTGCTGAATCATGGCAAATGATTGGAATGATAATAAGAGAGCTTATTTCATGAGAAAAGAATTAAAATATCTAGACTAACATCTTGGCACATAGGGGATAAGTAGAGATTAGGAAGCACTTATTACAGAGAGGAGAGATATACGGATCCAGACTACAATCTCAGTTTTAATTAAAGCCTCCCAAATTCTAAGCATCTGAAAGATTGGCTTGAAATATGGGAGACCGATGTTATCACTGTTGAAGGACAAAGTAAATATCGAATTCTAAGCTCTGCAAGAACTGTGAACTGGTAGGTAACCACTAGTTACCACTTGAGGGAGTAGGTTAGGCCCTTGAACAAAGAACCAAATGAATTTCTAACCTATCTCAAAAGGAGTTACTGGCATTAAAAATCCTTATATAAGAAAAAACTTACTACATAGGCTATAGAAAAAAAACAAAGCCTGAAGTGACAATGTTATCACTTCCTCAATAATCTGGCTTCTCTATTTAGATACATCCTCCTAAAACACTGGAATTAGCTGCAAAGGAATGCATTTCAAAATCACTTCCAAGATTATTACCCCAAAATAGCAATTAGTATTTTTCAATATTTAACTTAGCCGGTGATTATATAGCTGCAACTCTGTTGCTCGACAGACAACTCTACGGTAAAAACTCGCCAGCGATCGCTACACAGGTTGCGGGTGTGCCCAACAGCGCCATCTGTCGCCCAGATACCCAGCTCTCAATGTAAACAGAGACTCAATTTTTCTCTCTGTCGAGGTGTCGACAAGACGTACTTTACTCGCTGTTGCTAAACTGGAGTTTTTCACATCTATTTGGTGAAGTACTATATTCTAGTTTTGAGCTTTCGCTATGCAGGTGTTTTATCTTCATCTTAAATCTTGAACTCGTTTTGGATAGATTTAATTATGGTGACAAAGAGAGTATGGACTTTCTTTCACTTTTAAATGGCCGACCCTTCCCTTAGACGGAAGTGTGTTTAGGCTTTTAGTAAATATCATGTTATAAATTATTTATAGATTTTCCTCTATATATTTTAGATCTCTCCGCCTTTATTAGGCCTCTTCGATTAACTTTCCATTTATTATAAACATATAAAAATAAATTTTAATGTTTTGTTTATATGTGACCTTTCCTGAGAGTAGGCGGTCCTAACTTGGAAACCGAAGTTAATCAACGTTGAGCCCTTTACAGTATATCGTAATTAGCTTTTAAAGAGGTAAGGATTTAAAACATTTTAAATGTAATATTGTATGAAAGAATTTCTTTGATAGTCTTCGTACTGTTTTCAAAGATGAACTAACGTTTAGTTTTTTTATGCTACGCAGTTGTTGACGTTCAGGACGTTCAACATGCGCTCTATCGTTACGATAGAGAGAGAGTGTATCACGGTTTCACTTTGCAGTAAGAATAAATCGATTCTGACGTTTTGTTCATTCTTTCTTAGCTTAAATGTTTTAAATTCTATTTTTAAGGAACTTTTTATTTGAAAAACCTTTCAGTTTTTTCCTTTAGTCAAATAAAATGTTTTTTTGACGAAATATAATTGGGCTCTTCTCTTAGGTGCGAAATCAAGAGAGAAAGAGAGAGAGAGATAGAGACGGAGGGAGAGAGAGGAGAGAAAACGTTCCGTTCAAGCGGGTAACGTTGTTCTCGAGTTACTCTCGTCCCTAGTCTCTGTACGGGGAGGAAGGATAAAACGTTTTTAGTTTTTTATTCTCGTCCCCAGGCTATGTGCGGTGAGAGATTGTAAACGTAGTTTATATGAACTAGTGTTTAGTCTCTTTCCCAGCCACTGATTTTATCTTAAAATATGTTTTCTGTTTTTTTTTTTTGCTGGTATTAATGAGTTGACGCAGTGCGTCAACCTCTTGCATTATACGACTGATTTCGCAATTACTACCGTTTAATGAAGGGTAGAATTGCGTGTTTCAGGTAGAAATCAGTAAAAGTTTCGATTTCAGTGAAATAAGTGCAAAACAGAAAATCGAAGTGATAAAGTGATATGCGCAAAGTGTTACAGTGTTGCGTCCGAGGGTTCGTCTGTTCGTGCCTGTCGTTCACCTAGTCCGGGACCTCTTGCATGCTCCCAAGCCCAGGGGAGAAGTAATGTCAAACGACTTATGGGTTCGAGAGGCCTTGATCAACGAACAGACGTTTTCCCTCTATGGTATCGGGTGTATCTTGCCAAGATCTCCCCTACCATAAGACGAGAGAGACGTTGTTTCTCCTCGTCATCCGAAGGCTTTTCGCATAAGAAACCTGTCACAAGGTTTCGAAGCCCTTAAGCGAAAGTCAGTCCTTTCAGGACAGGTCCAGCGTCCTGGTTACAACCATTAGGACAGCTCTGACCCTATGCAGTCATCGGATAACTGCTCGCCGTCTAACAAAAGCGTAACACAGACTCCGAGAGTCTTTTTTTGTTGGCAAAGTGTTGCGGTCACAGACGTTACCCTCGTGTCTTACCACAACCATTTCCGTTGATCCTTAATGGGTTGTATGGCAAGACATGCAGTATATGCTTGCCTCCCTTATGGAAGACTATTCTGCCGATTAGTCCGTTGAGTCTAGCCGTTTATCTCATCGATATCCTGGCTTTCAGCCAACCTAACGTTCCTTTGTGCTTACTGTTGACGTTGGCGTAGCTTAGTCACGTCAGTCAGGTTGTTTAGAACCACACTCGATGCGGTCTCGTGTGGTTTTTCAGCCGCATTTGGACGTTAGGCCACTTGCTGATGCTCCTGTTGACGTTCAAGACGTTCACTAACAGTCGGAGTTGACTTGTTTTGACGCCGTGCGTCAACCTCCGCATTCTAGAATTGTTTTGACTGCTCAGTCTAGGCAGTCAAAGCAGTCTCGAGTGAACGCTGTGCGTCCTCACGCACCTGTTGTGGTTGACAGTTCAGTTGTTGACAGTTCACAGACTGTCAAGCAGTTACATGACGTTGCGTTCTGATCCGCTACTAATGCACCAGTGAGTGTGGACTCTGCTTGTAAAGCATTGCCACCACGGTAGGTCTCTCCCTTGCTTGAGACTCAGCTTTTATCGGACAAGGTTCCTGTAGATGAGGAAGTTGCTGTTCCCCCTCCTACTGATATTCCCTTGAGGACTCTGTCAGATGGAGAGGAGCCTAAAGCTGCTTAGCCCCCTATGGACTTTAATTAAATCATGATGATTTTTTTTAAGGATCTTTGTCCGGATCTTTTTGTAACTGCTGCTCCTCGTTCGCCTAAACGTCAGAGCTTACACTAGGCCTAGCTACTTCGAAGCCGTTGTTTTTAAGCTAGTGCTCTCTCGCTCTCCTAGAGAGCTTTACGTTGGCTAGGCGACTGGTTTTTCACCAGGAGGAGTTTGGGGGATTCAGCCTTTGCTTTCCCTTCTTTTAAACTGGTTTATAGAGCGAGAGTCTGATATGACACGAGAGAAGTTCTCGGCTTGGGAGTTCATGCCTCTGCCCAGATAGACTTCTCAATTCTCGTAGTCTCTCCCTGGCGCCTGGCCAGGAGACGCTCCAAGTTTTTTACAGGTCAACTTCACAGCTGTTTTCGAGCCTTTGAAGTTTTGCTGTACAATTATGTCATGCATAACAAGGCTTTCAGGGATGGTAAGCGGTACCGCCTCAGTCGCTAACCCCGTCTGTTGCCGCACCTGCTCCCGTAGACCCTAAATGGGCTTTGCTGCAAGACATGCAGTCCAAGCTTGCGTCCTTGATAGAGGACTTTAATGCGGAGAAGGTTGCTACCGAACCTTCTGGCCAACAACCTTCCAACCGGTCGGTTGTGCGCCCTGTTGACGCTGAGGTAACCTACTCGCGTCTGCCAGTTGAGGTGGTTCCTCCACCGATGCGACCCAGTGTGGGTTGCCAGCCGCACGTTGACGTTAAGCGACGCTCGGAGGTGGTTGTTGACGTTCAGGACGTTCAACAACCAGCAGAGGTGACTTGTTTTGACGCAGTGCGTTAACCTCAGCAACCCGGTAGGGTGTTGACTGCACAACCCAGACAGTCTAGACAGTCTCGGGTTGACGCTGTGCTTCCTCGCGCACCCATGGTTGTTGACAGTTCACAGACTGTGCAGCAGTTCCATGATGTTGCGTCCGGCTCCGTCACGCATGCACCAGTGCGACCGGACTCAGCAAGCTAGACGTTGCCCACTCCGTTGCCGTTTCCTCATCAGTTTTCGGATGAGGAACCCTCTGATGAGGACGTTGCTGAACAACAAGACGATCAGCCCCCAGAATAGATCAAGCCCTGCTATCCATCCAGAAGATGCTGAAGAAGGAACGCTGCTCAGTCAGGCTGTGGATGAGTCTGGTAGGGACGCTGTCATTCGTGGAACAATTTGTGTCACTAGGAAGACTACACCTCCGTCCTCTTCAATACCATCTAGCTTTTCACTGGAAAAAGGACAAGACGCTAGAAGCGGTCTCGATCCCGGTTTCCGAAAAGATAAAGTCTTGTCTGACTTGGTGGAAGGACAATATCAACCTAAGAGAGGGTCTTCCCCTGGCTGTTCAGACTCCCAACCACGTTCTCTTCTCGGACACATCAGACGTGGGCTGGGGCGCGACACTAGACGGTCGGGAATGCTCAGGACTGTGGAACTCGAGTCAGAGGAGCATGCATATCAACTGCAAGGAGCTGTTGGCAGTACATCTGGCCTTGAAAAGCTTCAAGTCTCTCCTTCGAGGCAAAGTGGTGGAAGTTAACTCGGACATCACCACGGCCTTGGCGTACATCTCCAAACAAGGAGGTACCCACTCACTGACGTTGTACGAGATCGCAAGGGACCTGCTCATCTGGTCATAAGGTCAAGACATCTCCCTAGTAACGAGGTTCATCCAAGGCGACTTGAACGTCATAGCAGATTGTCTCAGTCGGAAAGGGCAAGTAATTCCAACCGAATGGACCCTCCACAAGGATGTGTGCAAGAGACTTTGGGCCACTTGGGGTAAAACCATCCATAGATCTCTTTGCACCTCGCTGACCAAGAGGCTTCCAATCTATTGCTCTCCTGTCCCGGACCCAGCAGCAATACATATAGATGCTTTCCTCCTAGATTGGTCACATCTGGATCTCTACGCATTCCCACCGTTCAAGATTGTCAACAAGGTACTGCAGAAGTTCGCCTCTCACGAAGGGACAAGGTTGACGTTAGTTGCTTCCCTCTGGCCCGCGAGAGAATGGTTCACCGAGATACTTCGATGGTTAGTAGACGTTCCCAGTAGTCTTCCTCTAAAGGTAGACCTTCTACGTCAGCCACACGTAAAGAAGGTACTCCAAAGCCTCCACGCTCTTCGTCTGACTGCCTTCAGACTATCGAAAGACTCTCGAGAGCTAGAGGCTTTTCGAAGGAAGCAGCCAGTGCGATTGCTAGAGCAAGGAGAGCGTCTTCCATTAGAGTCTACCAATCGAAGTGGGAAGTCTTCCGAGACTGGTGCAAGTCAGTTTCTGTATCCTCGACCAGTACCTCTGTAGCTCAAATAGCTGTTTTTCTCTTATACCTGAGAAAAGGACGATCCCTTTCAGCTCCCACTATCAAGGGCTACAGAAGCATGTTGGCATCGGTCTTCCGGCATAGAGGCTTAGATCTTTCCAAACATAAAGATCTGCAAGACCTCCTTAAGTCTTTTGAGACCACCAAGGAGCGTCGTTTGGCTACCCCTGGATGGAATTTAGACGTGGTACTAAGATTCTTCATGTCAGACAGGTTGGAGCCGTTACAATCAGCCTCCCTGAAAGATCTCACTCTTAAGACTCTTTTCCTGGTATGCTTAGCCTCGGCTAAAAGAGTCAGTGAGATTCATGCCTTCAGCAAGAACATCGGATTTTCGTCAGAAAAAGCCACTTGTTCGCTACAACTTGGTTTTCTAGCCAAAAATGAGCTGCCTTCTCGGCCTTGGCCTAAATCTTTCGATATCCCCAGCTTATCGGAGATCGTAGGCAATGAACTAGAAAGAGTCTTATGCCCTGTTAGAGCTCTTAAGTTCTATTTAAAGCGTACTAAACCTTTACAAGGCCAATCTGAAGCTTTATGGTGTTCAGTTAAGAAACCATCCTTGCCTATGTCAAAGAATGCTTGGTCAGACTTTATCAGATTGTTAATACGAGAAGCTCATTCACATCTGAGTGAGGAAGACCGAACTTTGCTTAAGGTGAAGACGCACGAAGTTAGAGCTGTAACAACTTCCGTGGCCTTTAAGCAA
This sequence comes from Palaemon carinicauda, assembly GCF_036898095.1. Lineage (NCBI taxonomy): Eukaryota > Metazoa > Arthropoda > Malacostraca > Decapoda > Palaemonidae > Palaemon > Palaemon carinicauda. The sequence continues at coordinate 4,399,112 of NC_090740.1, forward strand.
AATATATCTCTGCAAAGTATAATGGACGCAACCTATTGGAGAAGCAAGTCAGTGTTTGCGTCTTTTTATCTAAAGGATGTCCAGTCTCTTTACGAGGACTGCTACACACTGGGACCATTCGTAGCAGCGAGTGCAGTAGTGGGTGAGGGCTCAACCACTACAATTCCCTAATTCCATACCCTTTTAATCTTTCTCTTGAAATGTTTTTATTGTTGTTTTTTGGGTTGTCCGGAAGGATAAGAAGCCTTTCGCATCCTGGTTGATTTGGCGGGTGGTCAAAGTCATTTCTTGAGAGCGCCTAGATTAGGGGTTTTGATGAGGTCCTGTTGTATAGGTTGCAACCCTTGATACTTCAGATCCTAGGGGTCGATCAGCATCCTAAGAGGATCGCGAGGCTCCGTAAGGAAGACGTACTTAAAAGGCAGAGTAATTGTTCAAGTCGACTTCCTTACCAGGTACCTATTTATTTTGTTTTTGTTATTTTGATAACTTCTAAAATGAAATAAAAACTCTTAGCTCATAAAAGTGTAAACATATATTGCTGGTCTCTACCCACCCCCCTGGGTGTGAATCAGCTATATAATCACCGGCTAAGTTAAATATTGAAAAATGTTATTTTGATTATAAAATAAATTTTTGAATATACTTACCCGGTGATTATAAATTAAATGACCCTCCCTTCCTCCCCAATAGAGACGCAGTGGGACGAGGAGAAAATTGAGTCTCTGTTTACATTGAGAGCTGGGTATCTGGGCGACAGATGGCGCTGTTGGGCACACCCGCAACCTGTGTAGCGATCGCTGGCGAGTTTTTACCGTAGAGTTGTCTGTCGAGCAACAGAGTTGCAGCTATATAATCACCGGGTAAGTATATTCAAAAATTTATTTTATAATCAAAATAACATATTAGCTTGCAAACCCAGAGTATAAAGGTATCAGTTTTGTGGTTATAATGATGTACTTAAGGGATGGAATTATAACGAGGTATGGTAACAGACTAGTCTGATACCAATCATGTCTTTGAGGCCTCAAGGACTTAGGAGACTAAATGATACTAAAATAACAGCCGTTCTTTATGGTGTTAACAATCAATACTTAACCATAACCAAAAAGTGAAATCGAGAGGTTTATAAGGTATTTTTAGAGTTCAGGACCACTTTACTTATCGTAAGTTGCATTGTTTACAACTAGCACGATAGTTCTGCAATGATGTGGAAGCTCGTGAATGGCATAGCCTATGTAACTTCGCTTCTCGAATAATAGCGATGTATTATTTATGAATTAAAATTTTTTTTATTTTCAACTAAAGTTGTTCACTGCCTACAAGTAACCTACTACTGTATAATATCCATGTCTTCTTTATAGCCAGACTCATAAGGGTAATTAAAGCATTGATAAAGCGTTGATAATGGAATTAAGTTACCAAAATGGTGCTGGCAATCATCAGCACCCTTTAATGTTACTAAGAGACAAAATGTCTTGGATAGTAAAAGTACTTCTAAAATTATAGGAAACACAACACACTAATGTTTGGAGGGCAAGAAACAAACAGAATTACTAGTGCCAGCACCAAGATGCATGATTATACTGTATTCGATACTTAAGGCATGAAAGGGAGGAAAAAAACTATACAGGTACCTAACTTATCCCACAAAGAAATGTGTAAACTTTAACGACAAAAGCTTGAATGTTGGTTGAGGATTTGTCGTGTGGTAGGTAAGCCAACGAGGACTGTTGAGCGATGGTTCCTTTCTGGGACGCCATGCATGAAAGCATGACGTCACTCATAGCAGACAACTTTCAGCTTCTGAGAAGCTGTGGCAAGTTCAAATGACTCTAAACTTATGAGGTCTTCCCTATATACACCGAGTCCATGCCTTGCAAGTTGATACACAAGCAAATAAGCAGGGAAGACAACATTTCTTTGGTATTTCATGTCATATTGGATTCCGTGTTTTAGCTTCACAAAGTACCTCGCCAAATAGATTTTTCTTCGTCAAACCTCCATTTTTGTTAGAAAAATTGGCACAAAACCTTTCCAGTGTCAATGTCAAGAAATGTGCGGAATATAATCGTCTATCTTATTTGTGAAGAGAAGAGTAATACAGTAATGTAAATTATCATTAAAGGCTTTAATTGTGAGCTCTAGTTCAGAAAAGGTCAAAGGAGTGGATAATGCATTTTAGCTCCAGATCCTTTCTTACATCTCGGATTTCAATTTTTTTGAGAGGGAAGGAATTCTGATATGATCCAGCCTTCCCTATAGAAAGTCTTCAAATCATCTGACCCATATTTAATTGAGGGTGTCTTTTATTTTCTCTCTCTAGATAGAGAGCTCACTCCCAGAATGAGTTATTAAATTTTTAACCTGATGTATTGCTGTGCACCTATGAAATTTATTACTTTTTGTAATAGCTGTGTATATCGGACTACAATTCATATGTAAAAAACCATACATTTTTCATTACAGAACAATTCTTTTTTTTTTTTTTTTTTAAGTAAAAATTTTAGTTATATTTTGTTACATTTTTCCATATGGGAATTCTACTCAAAATACCATGAGGCATTTACTTGATTTGTTACAATACTGAATAATCTCCATCAATTTACGTCAAAATCATTTTCAACCTGTAGCCTTCATGATATTAGGATGACTTTTTGACAAGAACTGCTTACCTGAAATTTACAATTTCTGGCTCAAGCATAAAAGAAAGAATACCTTTAAGCAAAAATAGCAAAGTAGACATTATATGTATAGTAATTCATAGCTAAACATATAAAAGGGACAATAATCTTACCAAACTGGTGGCCATCTATGCCTGTTCAGATATGCTTGGTTTTCTGGATGTAATGAGCGCAATTGCTTGGACAATTTATGACACACGTGGTTGTAGTTTGTAGCCATACACGTTAAACACCACTCAACTAATTGGTCAGCATTGTGCATCTGCAAATTTGAGGGCAGTTATAGAGTTCATGGTTTAAAGTGCTACTAAAGAGCTACCGAGTACTTATACCCAATCTAAACTTAAGTCACATAGACCATAAACTAAAGAATACATATAACATTTGCTACAATTTCTAAACAAAATTTACAAAAAGCTATCAAAATCTGCTTTAACAAGCAGGGTAATCTTTTATGAAATAGAATGTGGTATAAATTAAAAATTGTACTACAAATAATGTCGTTACATAAACCAAAAGTCAGTTTCAAAGAAGCACATGATATCAAATAACTGTGTTTAAAGTGAATACAGACCATAAATTTTCAAAATATACTTCAATAACAAGGTGGTAGCATCATTCAAACTAAAATAAGAGCTTTTAGGTACTTGACTGGAATAAGATACAGTACTCAGATTCTAATATAAATCAATTTTATACTGCAGACATACTTAGTTTACCACCATAATTGTCTACAATAGCAAGAAACTCAAAGAATACTTTATTTCAATCTAAAAATTGTCATTAGAGTAATCTCATTAGATGAATATTATATAGAGAGATCTTGTTTTGTAGTTGATATCAAATCACAGTACATTTGATTGTAAGATGCTTATAACAAATTATCATCGAGATAAGCAAAGACTTAAAAGCATAATGGAAATACTTCACCAGCATAACTTTCTTTCTGGGCTCCTCCAGTGCCGCCCAGTGAAATGCTCCTTTAGCACCATTTCTAAGGTATATAACTGCTATATATTACCAGAGAAAAATTGCATAGGAATGCCAGGTTGAACCCAGCTCGCTCACCTATAAGGTGTCGGTATAATACTGGGGCGTAATAATTCACAACCAGAGATCTCGCACCATTTAGATATTTCCTCTTCAATATCCCTGACACAGCGAGGTGCCGTTCAACACCAATGTCGCGTAAGCTACTACTACCAACCCAACCCACGCTAGTGAACCCCCTCCTTATATATCACCCGTTCTACTCGCGCTTTGCGTTTTTTGTCTTGGTGTTTTCTCCATATTCCTAATGATGTCGGACTCTCAGGTCACTCCATCAAAGTTAAGTACCAGATCTATGAGTTTTGAGCTTTGGGAGGTAGCATTACCTTTAATTGTTAAATTATTCGAGTGTTATTGCCTCGCTGATCCGACCGTCCACGGTCTCTTGTTGGCGCGCTTCCTCCCGCGCTCGTTCGTAACGTTTTACAATGAGTTTTCATAACTGATTGTTATTCGTTTTGAACATTTCTGATTTTAAGATTTGTTTTAAGATGAGTTTACAGCCAGCTCTCAATTCTTGAATCTGCCTGCACACATAAGAATAATAGCAACTGAAAGGAAAAGGAAGAGGGGCTGAGTAAATAAAACCTACGAAAAAGATGTGATCTCGTAAGTTATGTTGTCACCGATATCTGCACCAGGACCCTTAATTTATTTCCATATGGAAGATAATTACAGTATTAGGTTAAGTGTTTGTAGGCTGTTCCCCAGTATATCTATTGTCTTTGCTTGGATTATTCTCAATTGTTCCTTGTACTTGGGTGGAATATGTACAAGATATCTGTAACTTTTGCTCTTGGTCTTCAAGTTCACACCAGGATTCCTTGAACTGGAAAAGCAAACTTTTTATCCTAATTATTATTATTATTACTAGCCAAGCTACAACCCTAGTTGGAAAAGCAAGATGCTATAAGCCCAAGGGCTCCAACAGGGAGGAAAGGAAATAAGGAAATAAAAAAATGACAAGAATAAATTAACAATATATCATTCTAAAAACAGTAACAGCGTCAAAACAAATATGTCCTATATAAACTATTAACAATGTCAAAAACAGATGTGTCATATATACACAATAAAAAGACTCATGTCAGCCCTGGTCAACATAAAAACATTTGCTCCAACTTTGAACTTTTGAAGTGCTACTGATTTAACTACCCGATTAGGAAGATCATTCCACAACTTGGTAACAGCTGGAATAAAACTTCTAGAATACTGTGTAGTATTGAGCCTCATGATGGAGAAGGCCTGGCTATTAGAATTAACTGCCTGCTTAGTATTACGAACAGGATAGAATTGTCCAGGGAGATCTGAATGTAAAGGATGGTCAGAGTTATGAAAAATCTTATGCAACATGTATTTCTGGGTCGACCTGTGACGCCCGGTGAAAAGGGTCCTTCCTTACACTTTTCTGATATAAATACTTCCAAATATACCAGAGAAAGATTAAAGTATGGAATGCAGAGGTTACTACCCTCGCGCGAACACCCAGTGGGCGTCGTTTATAAAGCAGGGGCGTGTTTAAACCACTATTCACAGGCTGTCTTCCATTTAGATAATTCCTTCATCAAAGGGAAGGGCCGTTACAGAGGCCCTATCTACTTTACTTGAACTACTCTACCGACGCCCGATGCAAGCGCCACCTGGACTACATCCTTCTGTTGGACTTCGTAAGCGCCGTTATGTTTTTTGTGTGCCGCTTGTAGTCCAGGTGGCGCTTGCATCGGGCGTCGGTAGAGTAGTTCAAGTAAAGTAGATAGGGCCTCTGTAACGGCCCTTCCCGTTGATGAAGCAATTATCTAAATGGAAGACAGCCTGTGAATAGTGGTTTTCACACGCCCCTGCTTTATAAACGACGCCCACTGGGTGTTCGCGCGAGGGTAGTAACCTCTGCATTCCATACTTTAATCTTTCTCTGGTATATTTAGAAGTATTTATATCAGAAAAGTGTAAGGAAGGACCCTTTTCACTGGGCATCACAGGTATCTCCCCAGAAATAGATTTTTCCTTTGTCAAAATCCCTTAATGAACTAATTGAACGACAGTGCCAAAGATTAATATCTAGATCAGGAATAAGAAATTTAATAGACTGTAAGTTTCTGTCCAACAAATTAAGATGAGAATCAGCATCTGAACACCAGACAGGAAAACAATACTCAAAACAAGGTAGAATGAAAGAATTAAAACACTTCTTCAGAATAGATTGATCACCGAAAATCTTGTAAGACTTTCTCAATAAGCCAATTTTTTGTGCAATTGAAGAAGACACAGACCTAATGTGTTTCTCAAAAGTAAATTTTGCTGTCGAGAATCACACCTAAATTTTTAAAAGTCATACAAATTTAAAGAAACATTATCAATAATGAGATCCGGATGTTGAGGAGCCACCGTCCTTGACCTACTTACAATCATACTTTGAGTTTTGTTATAATTCAACTTCATGCCCCATAATTTGCACCATGCACTAATTTTAGCTAAATCTCTATTAAGGGATTCACCAACCCCAGATCTACATTCAGGGGATGGAATTGATGCAAAGAGAGTAGCATCATCTGCATATGCAACAAGCTTGTTTTCTAGGCCAAACCACATGTCATGTGTATATAGTATGAAAAGTAATGGGCCAAGAACACTACCCTGTGGAACACCGGATATCACATTCCTATACTCACTATGGTGCCCATCAACAACAACTCTTTGAGAGCTATTACTTAAAAAATCAATAATAATGCTAAGAAACGACCCACCCACTCCCAACTGTTTCAGTTTGAAAAGAAAAGCCTCATGATTAACACAGTCAAAGGCAGCACACAATAAAGGGATTTCTGTACAGCATTGGAGATTGTAAGAAGGGCATCACATGCTCCAAGGCCTTTACGAAAACCAAATTGCAAACTAGGGAATAGATGATTACCTTCAGCAAACCTATTAAGACGTTTTGCCAGAAGACTTTCAAAAACTTTAGATAATACTGTATGGGAGTTATGGAAATTGGGCGGTAATCATTGGGACTTGAGCTACCACAAACACATTTACATAGAGGAGTAACATTACCAATTCTCCAACAAGTGCTAAAAGCTCCTCTTGCGCAAAATAACAGATAACTTTGGAAATAAGAAATCTGCTGTCTTTATAAAAAACAAAGGAAAAATACCATTTGGGTCTACACCTCCATAAGCATCAAGGTCCATCAACGGAGCTTTAATCTCACGAGATCGAAAAGCTAAACTAGTTAGTTTAGCCTCAGGAAAACAGGAATGAGGAAGTTCAAGTTTTTCATTACTCTGTTTACTGTCAAAAACATCAGCCAAAAAGGTTGCCTTTTCCTTTGGACAGTGAGTGACTGAGCCATCTGGTTTAAGTAAAGGAGGAACTGTTGCATCTACACCAAAAAGTGCAGATTTCACCACCATTTATGTTCCTGGGTTGTACCAGAAAGGGTTTCTTTTATGGTTAAATTGTATTCCTTTTCAGTTGAGGCATAAACTCTCTGAGCAAAACCTCAATGCTGAGTAAAGTTGTTCCAGGTCAAATCTGATTTGTTACCCTTCCAAAGGTGATAGGCCTCCTGCTTCTCCAAATAAGTACGTCTACAATCATCATTGAACCACGGTTTGTCCTTCACTCGGTACCTTAGCACATGAGAAGGGATACACCTATCAATTATGTTGACTAGATTCTCATTCAAAGGGACAATAGGATCTACACTACTATATAATTGTGACCAATTCAAGCACAAAAGATCATGCAAAATCCCATTCCAGTGCTTGGGATTTCATATAAATTTTACAAGAGTATGATATATCAGGGACAGGCTGCTCAGTCTTCACTACTAATGAAATCGAGGCATGATCAGATGTCCCGACTGGAGAAACAACCTTACTACTTATAACGCCAAGGGAGTCAGTGTATACGAGGTCCAAGCAATTACCAGACCTGTGAGTATTGTAGCTTCATTTATGATTTGCTCACAGCCTGATTCAGAGGCAAAATCTAAAGCTCTTAAGCCATGGCGATCGGTAGGAGAGATAGTACTTAACCGCTCCCTATGGTGAGCATTAAAATCTCCAACAAAGACAAAAGAAGCCTTTCTATCATCTTCTTGTATCTTAGCCATAATGGTAAGAAGACAATCGAAGATGGAATCATCCATGTCTGGATTCTGGTAGATCGAACACAAATAAAAGTAGTTATGCCTGCCACAAACTTTTATTACCTGAATCTCATGACGTCCACATTGATAGCAGGACTTATGAGAAGCAGGGTACTCGGTCCTAATATAAACCGCCATTCCCCTGGCCCTAGGGATGGCATCACGTTTCAACATTATTGGCTTCTTAAAACTAGTTATAAGGAGCTCAGATGAGTGCCTCATATTAGAAACCAAAGTTTCTGAGCACAAAAGAATATCATACTGTCTGGACGCAACTGTAAGGTCTTGGATATTTGCATGAAGACCACGAATATTGCAATACAGAAGACGACATGACGAAATCTAGGCTGCTGATGTTGTTCTTGGTGTAAGGTCCATACATATTGGTAATTTCTGAAGGTACAAAGAAATGATCACAAATGATGCAAAGTCCTGGCAGGTGTAGCAATTGAAGGCAGCTAGCATTAGTAGCTTAATGGTCACTGGTGTTGGTGGTCACTCACGCTCATATGCCCTGCTGTCACTGTTCACTGATGTAGCAGGTAATTGACTTGGTACCTTTAGTCAGTGACATGTGAGGACTGCTTAAAAACTTAATAGACCTGGGTTTCAAAAGGCAGCAGAGAGGGGATGGCACAAGCACATAGTAGAGACTTAAATTCAGAAGGTAGCTGGCAAGTAGTTTTTTATAAACATTGTCAATGGAAAAGGTTGGGTGGAGGATCAAATGTCCTAAACTTAACGACGATCATTCTTTGGGTTTTGTTGGGATCAAACTTCATTGCCAATGATTTTAACCTAGCTCTATTTTTAGCTAATTTTTTTATGGTGATCAACATCCACAATCAGGGTATTAGATTGATGCAAATAAAGTAGCATCATTCTACAGTTGGACAGAAGAGTTTAGGATTCACCTGCAGAACATAAATAGACATTGTTCAGTTATGGGTTTGTAATAATGGATTTATTTCCCTTTGAGCCAGTATTCTGTTTATGCTAATGAAGAATAATAAGTATAGTATTCAAGTCACAGGTAAAAATGAATAAAACACTGGGATGCCTTGCCACTTTTGCTTCTCCGAGAGATAGGTTATAAGGGAGAAATGATCAAAACCAAATAACTCATATTACATTAGGGAAACAATAAATGCAAATTGCTTCTGTTATCTGTTACAACACCAGAAAAAAACAGAAACTTCATCAAGGAAATCTTTAGTAAAGAAACTAGAATTTACAGAACTGACTTAAACTGCATTTATGTAAAGGCTTGATAGATGTTGGCTGAGCAAATATTGGTTAACTAAAGAAACTAATGCAAACACAAATTCACCGTAGTATCATCGAAACAACCGGTACACATCATTTGATGATAGCATGTGAATGGTAAATAAGGAAAAAACTGAAAACAAAATGCCAACATACAGAAAAGGATAGGAAGACGAGGAAACTTGGAAGAAAAATTGCCACGTACAACAAGCAATACTCACGACTAGGGTCTATAAAGAATCGGTAGGCATGTAATTATATCCCTATTACTTCCATCTCCCATCCAGCACTCTCGTGTTCTACTCTAAACAAGTATTTAAGCCTATAGTCAATTTATTTTAGCGATGCAGATTTGCACCGACTCGCAGCGGTGCCCTTTTAGCTCGGAAAAGTTTCCTGGTCGCTGATTGGTTGGACGAGATAATTCTAACCAATCAGCGATCAGGAAACTTTTCCGAGCTAAAAGGACACCGCTGCGAGTCGGTGCAAATCTGCCTCGATAAAAGAAATGGACTATAGTACAAATAAGGATTACAATCTACACGGTCCCCAATGTAAAGAAGATGCCAGCTTCTATTAACAGCAATTCAATCAATGTTAAATTGCTAGTAGGTATATAAAGTTATACGTATTTACAAATATGAGATGGATATACGCTTTAGAAAGTAAGTGTTGTCTCATTTACCCCAAGACCTTCATGAAAATTTGTCTTTTTGAAAATTTGTTCAAGGTTTCATATCTTAGGAAAGAATGCTGAGCAATAAGAGGAATGATCAGTGTACAGTACGCTGTTTTCGATAGTTCAAATATAGCATAAGTGGATCAAACTACTGACAACATTAAAGAATGAAAATACATCTGTACTTGGAAATTAAAACACTTCAATGCGATGAATATAAATGGAACTCGGCATGAAAATCCATAAGAATTAATTAGAATTACACTAAACTTATCTTGAAAAGTTTAAGGTAATGTTATGAAGTAAAAGAAAATTATGAAAGTATATCAAATACAAGATATTTTTGTAAGTAATCTATCTAAAATTTCAACCATATATTTCCAGAATTCATATTTTGTACAGAACTGTACTACAGTAACACCGAAGAATAACATCACTGTTGAGTGACTTGAAATAACCACATGACTAATAACTATAAGAAACAAGTAGCTTACAAACGAAACCAAGAAAAACAAAACAAAATCTAACCACTTACCTGTAAAGGTTCCAACAGGTAAATACAGTCTTCGCTTACGTCACCACCTGCTTGGATTATACGCTGGAAGAGGTCTATAATTTCATTTTCAACCAGGGATATAAGTCGCGGAAGACACAGCCGGTTGCCTAACTCTATGATGGGGAGACATTCCCTGATTTTAAGAGTGGGGATACTATCCGTGTACAAGAACTGCAACAAGATTTGAAACGTCCGTTGCTTCACACCAGGAAACGTTATCTGACAAAGAAAAATATTGGGCTCCAGTTTATTCATGATTTGCAAAAGTTAATAAAAATTAATGTTTTTTTATGTGGTCTGGTCAAGTGGATGACGGAAAAAATGATTTTATTAAATGGAGGAAAATAAATTTATCAAATGGGTGTTTAACTTGAAGGACATGATAAGAAACACTATAGGAAAACCTAGATTGAAAGCTAAAATGGAAATATTACAAATGGTCTTAATAGTCAGGAAGCACAAAAAAGCATGTAGATTAGTGGTAATCTACAAATGATGCCTAGATGAATGGATATTAGGATCCAGACAACCCACTTGGTCTTCTGCCTTATAATCTAGATGTCTTATAGAGTAACTAGGATTACAGAACTGCAAGAGTTTAGCAGCAAAAGGAATTGAATTAATGAACTTATTTTCATGTCTGAGTGAGGTTTTTGAATGTGTATTTCATAGTGAACTTTCGGAACCCTTACTGAAGGAAATAATGTAAACATTACTTCATGAGTTAGGTAAGGGTTGTCAATGGGGCGAGGGAAAGGAGCAGAATTACTGCTTTTAAGGGAGGATTCACTGGCCGCCTGAATTTTAATTAAAGAAGCTAGTGATGTGAATGTTTTGTGAAGCTCATCACTATCGAAAGATAGCTGAATAAGTGAATTTGGCATATTATTATTGTCGTCATCCCAGCTATAATAAATTGGCCTGTTCTTCCCTGGCTTTTCCCTTGAACTAATAGCAAGTTTCCTTTTGTGCCGTGAACTGTTAACTTGATTAGAAACCACTGAAACATACACTTCCATGGTTGGTACCATGAGTGAAATGCACTTTTCATACCGGTAATTCACATCACAATATGCTTTTGCCCTCGACACAATAAACAAGAGGAATGTGGATCATGATCTCCCAGAAAAAAAAATGCAATATACACTCCACATCATCATCATCTCCTCCTACGCCTATTGACACAAAGGGCCTCAGTTAGAATTTTCCAGTTGTCTCTATCTTGAGCTTTTAAATCAATACTTCTCCATTCATCATCTCCCACTTCACGCTTCATAGTCCTCAGCCATATAGGCCTGGGTCTTCCAACTCTTCTAGTGCCTTCTGGAGCCCAGTTGAAAGTTAGGTGAACTAATCTCTCTTGGAGAGTGCAAAGAGCATGCCCAAATCATCTCTATCTACCCTTCACCATGATTTCATCTACATACACACTCCACACAGTACTGTAATGGTTAACAAAACCAGGGAAAGACATCTTAATGCGCAGTAAGCAAACAATCTGGAGGATATCTGATCACAACTGATATGACTGAGAAACTGAAGGAGAAAAAAAAATAGTATCTGACGTGGCAGTTCTGAAATTCTTACCACTCAAAGGTTTCATTCCTTTGTTTATGTACATGTATTTATTGACGGGAAAGAAAATGGGAAAAAAATTTAAATCTAAAAATTCGTATGGGTAAGTCTTGATTAAACCGAGCTTCTGGAGAAGAAGCAATATGAAAATCTAGGGTGGTTCATAGGAACAGTGATGTTAATATTAACAATTAAAATAAAATCTACTTAAATATTTGTTACCCTTAAAAATTCTTTGGCTTAGTACTATCATCACAATTAAAACCACTTTTTTTGTCATTATTTCTAGAAATTACCACTTACCACTTTTGCATTGCTTTCTCGGAAGTCCCCCGAGAACATGGCATGCATAACATCACATCGGGCCATTAACAAAGGTCTGTGCACTGCACAGGTTCCATCTTCTAGCTGGAAAAGGACATCTGAGAACAGCCCACCTTCTAAACATAACTCTCGCAATCGCCCACATAACATCTGCATTAGATAAAATTGCCAAAACAATAAATACCTGAAATACACAATATGTATATATGTACATTTGAATACCTAAAATTATCACACATAGTATGATAATGTAGTCTATTTAAGAATTAAATATTATATTTTCAAATTATTCACAACTTTGGCACAAAATCTTACAACATATACTCATGAGAAATTAATAAAAAAAAAATTTATTGTACACAGTGATAAAAATCATACTGGGTTGATGTAAAAAATCTTTCTCATTACCTGTAGGTACTGTTGAGAGAGTTCATTATTTAAAAATTCCTCTTCCGTCATAAGATTTGTGACATACATTTGAAGCTCTGGTAGTTCTAGGAATTCTGCTGCTTGTTTAAGGTCACTCAGCTCAGTGTACGGCAAATGACACTCCCGGCAAAAGATGGTACCAGTGTACAGAAAATGCACCAAAGCATGTAGAACTGACCCACTAACCAATTTACTGAGATGAACAACAGTCTGAATAGGTACCCAGGCAAGGCTTTGGCGTGGACTGCGATCACAGTTGTTTCTGTCGTTTCCTCTATCATCCCACTAAAGAATAAGAAACAAAAAACTTCTAATTAATTGTGAACTGATATTGCAAAGCATTGAAGTGGCTAGTAATGGACTTGATATATCGATATATCTCATTACAGTTGCAAATGTTCGAAATCAATGTTAAAATTAACGAAAGTATATTTTGTATTTATGGCATTAGTAGATACAAAAGCTCTCAATTTAAATAATAATATAGCTAGCCTATTCACTGTGGTGTATTAAATGACACAACATGAAACGGAAAACATACAGTATCTAAATAATACAATGGTGTAAAACCTGAAGATCTATAACAATAAGAGCAAATGTAATTGGAAGAAGCATTTACTGTATAGCCATTGGTCACTTGTAGACCTTTTTCCTTATAAGGAAAATATTTTTTTCAATATTTAACTTAGCCGGTGATTATATAAGCTGCAACTCTGTTGCTCGACAGAAAACTCTACGTTAAAAATCTGCCAGCGATCGCTATGCAGGTAGGGGGTGTACTTCAACAGCGCCATCTGTCGTGCAGGTACTCAGTACTGTACTCAATGTAAACAAAGAACTCAATTTTCTCTCTGTCGGGCTACCGGCAAGACCTACTAATTCGCTGTTGCTAACTGGATTTGTTTTCACAACTATTGGTGAAGTACACTATTCTAGTTTTGAGCTTTCGCTATGCAGGTGTTTTATCTTCATCTCAAAACTTGAACTCGTTTTGGATAGATTTAATTATGGTGACAAAGAGAGTATGGACTTTCTTTCACTTTTAAATGGCCGACCCTTCCCTTAGACGGAAGTGTGTTTAGGCTTTTAGTAATTATCTTATCACGTTATAGATTTTCCTCTATATATTTTATATCTCTCCGCCTTTATTAGGCCTCTTCGATTAACTTTCCATTTTATAAACATATAAAATAAATTTTAATGCTTTGTTTATATAGACCTTTCCTGAGAATAGGCGGTCCTAACTTGGAAACCGAAGTTAATCAACATTGAGCCCTTTATATCGTCTTTAGCTTTTAAAGGATTTAAAACTTTTTAAATGTAATATTTTATGAAAGAATTTCTTTGATAGTCTTCGTACTGTTTTCAAAGATGAACTAACGTTTAGTTTTTTATGCTACGCAGTTGTTGACGTTCAGGACGTTCAACATGCGCTCTATCGTTACGATAGAGAGAGAGTGTATCACGGTTTCACTTTGCAGTAAGAGTAAATCGATTGTGACGTTTTGTTCATTCTTTCTTAGCTTAAATGTTTTAAATTCTAATTTAAAGGAACTTTTTATTTGAAAAACCTTTCAGTTTTTTCCTTTAGTCAAATAACATGTTTTTTTGACGATATATAATTGGGCTCTTCTCTTAGGTGCGAAATCAAGAGAGAAAGAGAGAGAGAGAGGAGAGAAAACGTTCCGTTCAAGCGGGTAACGTTGTTCTCGTGTTACTCTCGTCCCAAGTCTCTGTACGGGGAAGAAGGATAAAACGTTTTTAGGTTTTTATTCTCGTCCCCAGGCTATGTGCGGTGAGAGATTGAAAACGTAGTTATATGAACTAGTGTTTAGTCTCTTTCCCAGCCACTGATTTTTCTTTTTATCTTAAAATATGTTTTCTGTTTTTTGCTGGTATTATGAGCTTGCATTATACGACTAATTTCGCAATTACTACCTTTTAATGAAGGGTAGAATTGCGTGTTTCAGGTAGAAATAAGTGCAAAACAGAAAATCGAAGTGATAAAGTGATATGCGCAAAGTGTTACAGTGTTGCGTCCGAGGCGCAAAGTGTTACAGTGTTGCGTCCGAGGGTTCGTCTGTTCGTGCCTGTCGTTCACCTAGTCCGGGACCTCTTGCAAGCTCCCAAGCCCGGGGGAGAAGTAATGTCAAAAGACTTATGGGTTCGAGAGGCCTTGACCAACGAACAGACGTTTTCCCTCTATGGTATCGGGTGTTTCTTACCAAGATCTCCCCTACCATAAGACGAGAGAGACGTTGTTTCTCCTCGCCATCCGTAGGCTTTTCGCATAAGAAACCTGTCACAAGGTTTCGAAGCCCTTAAGCGAAAGTCAGTCCTTTCAGGACAGGTCCAGCGTCCTGGTTACAGCCATTAGGACAGCTCTGACCCTATGCAGTCATCGGATAACTGCTCGCCGCCTAACAAAAGCGTAACACAGACTCCGGAAGTCTTTTTTTTGTAGGCAAAGTGTTGCGGTCACAGACGTTACCCTCGTCTATTACCACAACCATTTCCGTTGATCCTTAAGGGGTTGTATGGCACAACATGCAGTATATGCTTGCCTCCCTTATGGAAGACTATTCTGTCGATTAGTCCGTTGAGTCTAGCCGTTTATCTCATCGATATCCTGGCTTTCAGCCAACCTAACGTTCCTTTGTGCTTACTTTTGACGTTGGCGTAGCTTAGTCACGTCAGTCAGGTTGTTTAGAACCACACTCGATGCAGTCTCGTGTGGTTTTTCAGCCGCATTTGGACGTTGGGCCACTGGCTGATGCTCCTGTTGACGTTCTAGACGTTCACTAACAATCGGAGTTGACTTGTTTTGACGCTGTGCGTCAACCTCCGCATTCTAGAGTTGTTTTGACTGCTCAGTCTAGGCAGTCAAAGCAGTCTCGAGTGGACGCTGTACGTCCTCACGCACCTGTTGTGGTTGACAGTTCAGTTGTTGACAGTTCACAGACTGTCAAGCAGTTACATGACGTTGCGTTCTGGTCCGCTACTAATGCACCAGTGAGAGACTCAGCCTTTATCGGACAAGGTTCCTGTAGATGAGGAAGTTGCTGTTCTCCCTCCTACTGATATTCCCTTGAGGACTCTGTCAGATGGAGAGGAGCCTTAAGCTGCTTAGCCTCCTATGGACTTTAATTAAATCATGATGATTTTTTTTTAAGGATCTTCGTCCGGATCTTGTAACTGCTGCTCCTTGTTCGCCTAAACGTCAGAACTTACACTAGGCCTAGCTACTTCGAAGCCGTTGTTTTTAAGCTAGTGCTCTCTCGCTCTCCTAGAGAGCGTTACGTTGGCTAGGCGACTGGTTTTTTCACCAGGAGGAGTTTGGGGGATACAGCCTTTGCTTTCCCTTCTTTTAAACTGGTTTATAGAGCGAGAGTCTGATATGACACGAGAGAAGTTCTCGGCTTGGGAGTTCATGCCTCTGCCCAGATAGACTTCTCAATTCTGGTAAACTCTCCCTGGCGCCTAGCCAGGAGACGCTCCAAGTTGTTTACAGGTCAACTTCTCAGCTGTTGTCGAGCCTTTGAAGTTTTGCTGTACTATTATGTCACGCATAACAAGGCTTTCAGGGATGGTAAACGGTTCCGCCTCAGTCGCTAACCCCGTCTGTTGCCACACCTGCTCCCGTAGACCCTAAATGGGCTTTGCTGCAAGACATGCAGTCCAAACTTGCGTCCTTGATAGAGGACTTAAATGCGGAGAAGAACCTTCTGGCCAACAACCTTCCATCCGGTCGGTTGTGCGCCCTGTTGACGCTGAGGTAACCTACTCGCGTCTGCCAGTTGAGGTGGTTCCTCCACCGATGTGACCCAGTGTGGGTTGCCAGCCGCACGTTGACGTTAAGCGACGCTCGGAGGTGGTTGTTGACGTTCAGGACGTTCAACAACCAGCAGAGGTGACTTGTTGTGACGCAGTGTGTCAACCTCAGCAACCCGGTAGGGTGTTGACTGCACAACCCAGACGGTCTAGACAGTTTCGGGTTGACGCTGTGCTTCCTCGCGCACCCATGGTTGTTGACAGTTCACAGACTGTGCAGCAGTTCCATGATATTGCGTCCGGCTCCGTCACGCATCCACCAGTGCGACCGGATTCAGCGAGTCAGACGTTGCCCACTCCGTTGCCGTTTCCTCATCAGTTTCGGATGAGGAACCCTTTGATGAGGACGTTGCTGAATAAGACGATCAGCCCCCAGCCCTGCTATCCATCCAGAAGATGCTGAAGAAGGAACGCTGCTCAGTCAGGCTGTGGATGAGTCTGGTAGGGACGCTGTCATCCGTGGATCAATTTGTGTCACTAGGAAGACCTCACCTCCGTCCTCTTCTATACCATCTAGCTTTTCACTGGAAAAAGGACAAGACGCTAGAAGCGGTCTCGATCCCGGTTTCCGAAAAGATAAAGTCTTGTCTGACTTGGTGAAAGGACTATATCAACCTAAGAGAGGGTCTTCCCCTGACTGTTCAGACTCCCAACCACGTTCTCTTCTCGGACGCATCGGACGTAGGCTGGGGTGCGACATTAGACGGACAGGAATGCTCGGGATTATGGAACTCGAGTCAAAGGACAATGCATTTCAACTGCAAGGAGCTACTGGCAGTACGTCTGGCCTGGAAAAGCTTCAGGTCTCTCCTTCAAGGGAAAGTGGTGGAGGTGAACTCGGACAACACCACGGCTTTGGCGTACATCTCCAAGCAAGGAGGGACCTACTCTCTGACGTTGTACGAGATCGCAAGGGACCTCCTCACCTGGTCAAAAGGTCTAGACATATCACTAGTAACGAGGTTCATCCAAGGCAACTTGAATGTCATGGCAGATTGTCTCAGTCGGAAGGGACAAATAATTCCAACAGAATGGACCCTCCACAAGGATGTATGCAAGAGACTTTGGGCCACCTGGGGCCAGCCAACCATAGATCTCTTCGCAACCTCGATGACCAAGAGGCTCCCAATATTTTGCTCACCAATCCCGGACCCAGCAGCAGTTCATATAGATGCCTTTCTCCTAGATTGGTCACATCTAGATCTCTATGCATTCCCTCCGTTCAAGATTGTCAACAAGGTACTGCAGAAGTTCGCCTCTCACGAAGGGACAAGGTTGACACTAGTTGCTTCCCTCTGGCCCGCGAGAGAATGGTTCACCGAGGTACTTCGATGGCTAGTAGACGTTCCCAGAACACTTCCCCTAAGGGTGGACCTTCTACGTCAGCCACACATAAAGAAGGTACACCAAGGCCTCCACGCTCTTCGTCTGACTGCCTTCAGACTATCGAAAGACTCTCGAGAGCTAGAGGCTTTTCGAAGGAGGCAGCCAGAGCGATTGCTAGAGCAAGGAGAACATCCACCCTTAGAGTCTACCAATCGAAGTGGGAAATCTTCCGAAACTGTTGCAAGTCAGTATCCGTATCCTCGACCAGTACCTCTGTAACCTAAATAGCTGACTTCCTCTTATATCTGAGGAAAGAACGATCTCTTTCAGCTCCCACTATCAAGGGTTACAGAAGCATGTTGGCATCAGTCTTCCGTCACAGAGGCTTAGATCTTTCCAACAATAAAGATCTACAGGACCTCCTTAAGTCTTTTGAGACCACGAAGGAGTGTCGTTTGGTTACACCTGGTTGGAATTTAGACGTGGTACTAAGATTCCTTATGTCAGACAGGTTCGAACCGCTACAATCAGCCTCCCTGAAAGATCCTGGTATGCTTAGCCACAGCTAAAAGAGTCAGTGAGATTCATGCCTTCAGCAAGAACATCGGATTCTCATCCGAAACGGCTACATGTTCTACAACTTGGTTTTCTAGCCAAAAACGAGCTGCCTTCTCGGCCTTGGCCAATATCGTTCGATATTCCAAACTTATCGTATGGTTGGAAATGAACTAGAAAGAGTCTTATGCCCTGTAAGAGCTCTTAAGTTCTATTTAAAACGAACTAAACCTTTACGAGGCCCGTCTGAAGCTTTATGGTGTTCAGTTAAGAAACCATCTTTGCCTATGTCAAAGAATGCTTTATCCTATTTTATCAGACTGTTAATACGAGAAGCTCATTCCCATCTGAATGAGGAAGACCAAGCTTTGCTGAAGGTAAGGACACACGAAGTTAGAGCTGTCGCAACTTCCGTGGCCTTTAAACAAAATAGATCTCTGCAAAGTATAATCGACGCAACCTATTGGAAAAGCAAGTCAGTGTTCGCGTCTTTTTATCTTAAGAATGTCCAGTCTCTTTACGAGAACTGCTACACTCTGGGACCATTCGTAGCAACGAGTGCAGTAGTGGGTGAGGGCTCAACCACTACAATTCCCTAATTCCATAACCTTTTTAATCTTTCTCTTGAAATGTTTTATTATTGTTTTTGGGTTGTCCGGAAGGCTAAGAAGCCTTTCGCATCCTACTTGATTTGGCGGGTGGTCAAAGTCATTTCTTGAGAAGCGCCTAGATTAGAGGTTTTGATGAGGTCCTGTTGTATGGGTTGCAACCCTTGATACTTCAGCTCCTAGGGGTCGCTCAGCATCCTAAGAGGATCGCGAGGCTCCGTAAGGAAGACGTACTTAAAAAGGCAGAGTAATTGTTCAAGTCGACTTCCTTACCAGGTACTTATTTATTTTAAGTTAGTTATTTTGATAACTGCTAAAATGAAATAAAAATCCTTAGCTCATAATAATGTAAACATATATTGCTGGTCTCTACCCAACCCCCTGGGTGTGAATCAGCTTATATAATCACCGGCTAAGTTAAATATTGAAAAATGTTATTTTTATAATAAAATAAATTTTTGAATATACTTACCTGGTGATTATATATTAAAGGACCCTCCCTTCCTCCCCAATAGAGACGCAGTGGACCGAGGAGAAAATTGAGTTCTTTGTTTACATTGAGTACTGAGTACCTGCACGACAGATGGCGCTGTTGAAGTACACCCCCTACCTGCATAGCGATCGCTGGCGGATTTTTAACGTAGAGTTTTCTGTCGAGCAACAGAGTTGCAGCTTATATAATCACCGGGTAAGTATATTCAAAAATTTATTTTATTATAAAAATAACATATTTGCATATAATCCCCCAGTTATGAAAATTCCATAACAATATTGAGAAAGAATCACCAAAATTAATCTTCTTATCTTTTAGGAGCTTTCCAAAGAGAAATAGGAGCTTTTCAAAGATAAATAAATTCTTGATTACATGAATAGTCAGCCATATAAGCATCAGGATTTTTAACTAGTTCAACTATTTCATAATGCCAATAAAAAGATGTACAGTATTATTATTTTTGGGCTCAAGCCATGTCGTCCTGATGGAAGTTCCTTAAAGGCAGCTTCCTAGGGTATATTACAACTACAGCGATATTCCCAGAGAATTTACCTTCAGGTACCCAGAATTCTAACTCCTGGAGCGAGTATCCCTAAAAAAGACCTTAGGGATATCGTAAATATCAGTGGACGTATTCTTGACACGCCTCATAGCAATCTATACCCCGAATAGAGTTAACACTTCGTAGGGGTAAAATGGCAAGAAAACGAAAACGATAAGAAAGGGGGGAGCCGTTCATAAGGCATCCCTCCTCACCGCTTCGAAAGCGTGCCCTGCGCCGCTCACGGCGCCATCTGTATTCCTTTTTGCGTAGCTCTACGACTCGGTGTATTTTCCCTGTTTACTACCTAATCTTGGAATTTTCTCGTTAATAATGCTTTCTCCAACTTCTTCTGCCTCGGATAAGTTGAGTATTATTTCTTTTATGTATAAATGTAGGCTCTTGGTTAAAATTAAAGTTATTAAAAGAGTTATCTTTGATACAAGAGCTGTTGCCTGCTGGAGGCATCATGGATGCTGTCGCTCGCTAGAATAGGATTTATTTGTTAGCAAGAGCGACGTTCCCAGCCCCCTTTGCGCTTAAATATTAGCTACTTAGCTTATTTAGGAATTCTGTTATGATGCGATAGTAATGTGCCTGGCGAAATTACCAAGGCTACCAACACTAGTCTTCGTAGGCTAGTTGTTGGCCTATGTACTTCCTGCATGATAATTAGTCTTCCAAATGTGAAATTATTGCTTTAAGCGTTAGGCAACGTTATACATATTAGTCCTTTTCGAGTACCTTCCAAGATAGTATGATATGAGTTTCGGTGAATTAGGTAATCGATTCTCTTAGTGCCTAGGCTAGGTTGTCTTAGGTCATTATAATATTATCTGTTCCCCGTTTGCTCCCTTCTTTTAGGGGAAGGGGCAAACCCTTTCCCTCTGTTTAAGCCTTAGGCTTAACTCTAGTGGTTTATTTGAATTAATCTTCAAATATATCTATGCTGGGGTAGTACTGTACCTTCCCGTTCCAACAGTATTGGTTCAGAGGGTGACAGTACAACAGTGTTTAGTCTGAGCCCGGTTTGTCTGGCATGGGGCAGAGTCTCCCTTGCCGATTGACTCGGGCACTAAGGGTTCCCCCCTTAGTCCACCTTGTTGGGTTCCAGTAGTGATCCCTTTACTCGGTGACTCATCAGACTGTCCTTGCCGTTCCGGTCTCGGGATATGTTCCCTTTTCTGGAAAGGCAATTCCTTCCTTGCCGTGGTTCGTGGGAGGCAGCCAGTAGTGCCGGCCTCCCTCTCGGGTCTTTCTCTACTGAGATGAACTGTCTTAGTTTGGAATGACCCTTAACCAAGGTAAGGTTGGATAGGACCCTCTGTCCTTCCCTTCTCTTTTTCCGTTCATTGTGTCAGTCGTCTGCATCCTTGCCTAGCCTAGGTTGGGATGAGGAACTGACGTGGTCTCCTGTCGGCCGGCAAAGTGTGCCGACCGGCAGAGACCATTACTGTGAGTGCTGCCCGGTCCTTTCTTGGTCCCTCTATCGCTGCCGTCTGAAAATTCAGTAAGCAGCGGTTAGGAAGCTTGACTTAGTGTCTTCCCCTTCCTTTCGGCACTCTTTCGGGTGCCGGGCTCAGAGACTTATAGTCTCTTAACCCGGCACTCACTCTTTTGTCTTAGTATGTGTTGTCCTTGCCGGCTGCCGGCCTACAGGCCGGCTGTCGGTGGGGAGGGGTGTTCTCCAGTTCTCTTGCTGTCGGTCGGCGTTGGGTGTATACCTTTGCCGGCCGGTCTATTGCTCATCTGCCGGCCACTACAAGTGGGGCCGGCAGCCGAGTGCTGCCTAGCGTGTGGGGGCTAGCCGGCAGGGTTTGTTTACTGCTGCCGGCCGGCCCGCGACACTGCCCAGTCAGCCGGCCACTAAGTATGATGGCCGGCAACTCTGTGCAAACCGGGTGGCTACGGTCTGGCAACCACTGCCGGCCGGTTCAGGCATGGGTTCTGGAGTTCTCCCCAATAAAGGTGATCTGAGGTTGTGTACTTGAGATCTACCTTTCCAAAACAAGGGGGGGGGGTGCTGAGCGGCAGTAGCCGGCTGGCACACCACCCTCAGGTACTGTATCAGTCCTCTCTTGGTGGTATATTCAACCAAAGGAGTTCATGATGTAGTAGGTTACAACACTGTCTTTTCTATCTTACTTGTGTTACTGGTATAATCACCTGGTGTCGCCTTACAAGGATAAAAGATAATTCTTTTATTCCTGGCCAGAATGGTATTATTTTACCTTAGGTGTGAGCTACACCTAATTTCCTTTGGAAATACGTTCTCTGGTTATTCTAGTAAAGACTAACTATGTGACTTGGCCGGTGGGCTTCCACAGGTGTTTGTGTGGGTTTCACAAGTAGGTGTCTTTCCCTTATTCTTTTGTTGAATACTCATTTGTTACATGTGAATTAAAATTCACTTGATATTCATGGAAATTTTTCTTCTTTTACAGGAGGAGCATCCGAAGTGTGATAGTGTCTTCTGCAATGTCCGCAGTAAGAACTTTTGCGGACATACCTCGTGTAGGAGGCACGCAGCTTGTGCAGCCTCCAATGATGAACATCGTTACTGGGATCCGCAGGTATGTGCTGTATGTACTAACCTGCTATCAGAGGCTTTTGAATCCCCTAGGTCGGCGGAGTCAAGAGATGCAGCGAGGGAGAGGCTTCGTGTATGGGTAAGGGGTTTTCAGAAAAACACCACTGGACCTTATCTTCCTAACGAGAAGATGAGGGCATACCTTTTCCCCAAGGCTTCCCCTGATGCTGTTGTTCCCCAGCCTCGGCCGGAGATCCCTCTGATCCAGATCCCAGTGGAGGAGGATGTCGCTGACGCCTTGCAGGACATCCAGTTGGACGACAAGATGTCCGACTTGTCTGATCGTGCGGAGCAGGATCTCCTCGCAGAGGGCGAGGAGCAAGATCGAGATCCTATTGCTGTGGAGGAAGAGGTTCCCGTTTCATCAGACGTGCCGGTTCAGGTCCCTGAACCTATCCCCTCTACCTCGTCCGCTCTTCCAGCAGAGCTTGGACAGGCTCTCTCTTCCATCGTTGGTATGATCCAACAGATGCAGAGGGAGAATAATCAGAAGGCCGCTACTTTGGAGCTCCAGATGCAGAAGATCACAGCATCACGTGGACCTCCAAAGAAGCTCAACGTTAAGGACCTTCCTCTGTGCTCGGATGCCAACCCGTGGAGATATGCCGAGCACATGCCGATGACGATTGGGAAGATCGTCATGTCGGAGAAACTGGGTTCAGTTCCCCTTGAGGAGGTGGAATTCTGGCCCAGTAGAGGGGCCTACCCGGACTGCTATGTCCGTTTGAAGAAGGAGCCGGCTTCGAAGGAGGAGACGGAACCAAAGGAGGTGATTATCCTAGATCACTCCAAGGCTCAAGCCACCTTGACAGCTGCTTTAAAGGAGAGGGGGTTCTCAAACTCGAAGGTTGCCGCCTTGAGCAAGAAACACCCCTCCTTTGTATCCTCCCCAGCTAGGGCCTTCCCCTTTATGCAAAAGGGGTTTGCGGCCGTCATCAAGGCAGTTGAAGCTGGCAAGCCGTGCCCGTCCTTGGAGGAATGTAAACCTCTATCGCTGGCATTGCCAATGGATAACAAGGACTGGAAGGAGGTGCACCTTACTTTCTCGGTTGGGAAGTTAGACGCCGACATTGCAGGACAGCAGTTCGGCGAAAACCTTCCCAAGTTGTCGGAATTCCTTCTTCGGAGGGAATTGGACACAAAGGAGCGCCTGGCAGCCTCGATGTCTCTCCAGACCAACATGGAGACGATGGCTAGCGACCCCAAGATGCCAGAGATGTTCATGGTTATGGCCAAAATCCATCTGGCCACAGTAACCAAGGCCCTCTATTGCTTTGTGAAAGCAAGGAGAGCCTGTAGGGAGTTTGTGTTTGCCTCGGCCACAGTGAGGCACGAACCCAAGAGGCTAATTTCATCTAACATCTGGGGTAAGGATCTCTTTCCCAAGGACGTGGTCAAAGAGATCGTGGACAAGGCCGCCACTGAGAACCGCAATCTTCTCCTGAAGTGGGGCCTGTCCCTTAAGAGGAAGTCTTCTCCGGATGAGGGCCCTCAGCCGAAAGGAAAGGCGAAGAAGTCAAGGTTTTCCTCCCGTCCAGCCAAGTCCTTCAAACAGCAAAGACCACAGCAGCAACAGCCAGCTTTGCCTCCGGTTCCACAACTGGTAGCCCAGACCCCGACCACCTTCCAATGGGTTCCCCAAGCAATGTCATCAGCTTCCCCTGCATTCAATCCCGTGTTCGAGGGACAGTCGACCACGTTTCGTGCAAGACCCAGAGGAGCAGCTAGAGGGTCATCAAGATGCCCCTCTAGGGGACGAGGATTCAGAGGTGGTCGCGGCCAGGGAGGCAAGACTGCAGGACAGTCAAAGTGAAGTGTCGCCGGTAGGTGGGAGACTTCAGTATTTCCGGGATCGCTGGACCTTCGATCCCTGGGCCCATAGCCTTCTCAAAAATGGACTGGGTTGGAGTTGGTACAGTACTCCGCCCCTGTGCCCTCAATTTTTCCAACACTCCACCCCCGTTTTGGAGGAGTACATCCAAGATCTGTTGGAGAAAAAGGTGATCAGGAGGGTAAAGTCCATCAAGCTCCAAGGGAGGCTGTTTTGTGTTCCCAAGAAAGACTCGGGGAAACTCAGAGTCATTCTGGACTTGTCACCACTCAACAAGTTCATAGTGAACCACAAGTTCAAAATGCTAACGTTACAACACATAAGGGCCTTACTGCCCAAGAGGGCATATACCGTCTCCATCGACTTGTCAGACGCATATTGGCACGTTCCAATAAGTCGTCGTCTCTCCCCCTACCTAGGATTCAAGCTACAACAAAAACTTTACGCTTTCAGGGCGATGCCCTTCGGACTAAACATAGCCCCAAGGATCTTTACGAAGCTTGCGAGCGCAGCTCTCAAACAGTTACGCCTAAAAGGGTTCCAGGTAGTAGCCTACCTGGACGATTGGTTGGTGTGGGCAGCATCCAGAGCAGAATGCTTGCAAGCTTCCCTACAAGTGATTCAGTTCCTGGAATATCTAGGCTTCATGATCAACAGAAAGAAGTCTCGTCTTTCTCCAGCTCAGAGGTTCCAGTGGTTGGGAATTCACTGGGATCTAGTGTCACACCGTCTTTCCATCCCGATGTCAAAGAGGAAGGAAATAGCAGGGTCTGTCAGGAGACTTCTAGGTTCCGAGAGGATATCAAGACGCGAACAAGAGAGGGTTTTGGGCTCTCTTCAGTTTGCATCAGTAACAGACCCTGTGCTAAGAGCACAGCTAAAAGATGCAGCGGGAGTATGGAGAACCTTTGCATCGAAAGAGCGAAGGGACGTAAAGAGACCGGTCCCACTTCGGCTACGTTCTCTTCTCAGACCGTGGTCTCAAGCCAGTCGTCTAAAGAGGTCTCTACCTCTTCAGCCACCCCCCCCGTCAGTGACAATCCACACAGACGCCTCAAAGGTAGGGTGGGGGGGTCACTCCCATCGGAAAAAAGTGCAAGGAATCTGGTCCAAGCTATTTGGGACCTTTCACATAAACTTTCTAGAAGCTATGGCAGTACTTCTGACCCTGAAGAAAGTATCCCCACGTCACTCGATCCACGTAAGGTTGGTACTGGACAGCGAGGTGGTTGTGAAATGTCTGAATCGGCGGGGATCGAGATCCCCACCTCTCAACCAGGTGATGTTAGCCATATTCCGACTGGCGGAGAAGAAGAAGTGGCACCTGTCAGCAGTTCACCTTCAAGGAGTCCGGAATGTGACCGCGGACGCTCTATCCAGGATAACACCGATAGAGACAGAATGGTCCCTAGACGCAGGATCATTCTCTTTCATCTTGAGTCAAGTCCCAGAACTGCAGATAGACCTCTTCGCGACGAAGGACAACAAGAAGCTGCCGAAATATGTGTCCCCATATGTGGACCCCGCGGCAGAAGCAATAGATGCGATGTCCCTCGATTGGAACAGATGGTCCAGGATCTACCTGTTTCCCCCTCACAATCTGATGTTGAGGGTCCTCAACAAACTGAGATCCTTCAAGGGAGTAGCAGCAATAGTGGCCCACAAGTGGCCGAACAGTGTATGGTTCCCTCTGGCTCTGGAACTACGACTGAAGTTCCTACCGCTCCCGGACCCAGTTCTGTCCCAGCAAGTCCAGAAGTCGACTGTCTTCGCTTCATTACAGAAGACCCGAACCCTGCAGCTCATGATTTTCTCTCCCTAGCGGTGAAGAAACGGTTCGGAATCTCGAAAGATAGTATCGACTTCCTGGAAGAATACAAGTGTAAGTCTACTAGGAGGCAGTACGAATCTGCATGGAAGAAATGGGTAGCCTTTGTCAAAGATAAGAACCCGCACGAGATCTCTACGGAGTTCTGCCTATCCTTCTTCATTCACCTCCACGAACAGGGGCTGGCGGCGAACACAATTTCTACATGTAAGTCAGCTCTAACAAGACCCATTCTATATGCCTTCCAGGTAGACCTCGCTAACGAAATGTTTAATAAGATCCCAAAGGCCTGTGCTAGGCTTAGACCATCAGCTCCTCCAAAGCCTATTTCATGGTCATTAGACAAAGTCCTTCATTTTGCCTCATTACTAGATAATGAGGAATGTGCGTTGAAGGACCTGACTCAAAAAGTGATCTTCCTTTTTGCCCTTGCTTCTGGGGCCAGAGTTAGTGAGATTGTGGCCCTCTCGAGAGAGGAGGGCCGAGTTCAGTTCCTGGATGGGGGAGAACTGAACCTGTTTCCGGACCCTACGTTTCTCGCTAAGAACGAGTTGCCCACCAACAGGTGGGGTCCCTGGAGAATCTGCCCTCTGAAAGAAGATGCATCTCTATGTCCCGTAGAATGCCTTAAGGTCTATCTTCGTAGAACTTCAGACTTCCATGGGGGCCAACTATTCAGAGGAGAAACATCGGGCTCGAATTTATCTTTAAATCAACTTGGGGCGAAAATTACATATTTTATTCGCAGAGCGGATCCTGACAGTTCACCCGCAGGTCATGATCCGAGGAAAGTTGCTTCATCTTTAAACTTCTTTAATTTTATGGATTTTGAACACCTTCGTTCATACACTGGCTGGAAGTCTTCCAGGGTATTCTTTCGCCACTATGCTAAGCAAGTGGAGCAGCTAAAGAGGTCTGTGGTAGCAGTTGGTTGCGTCGTTAACCCTGCTGTTTAACTCTGCGAGGAACAGCGGAATCATTTGGGACTTGGATTCTTGGGTGAATAGTTAGTTATATATGTTGATATAACTGGTAGTGTAGGCTCTCAGAGCCCACAATGACTGTTCCAACGTGATGGTGATGGTAACATAAGTACAGACAGGGTGCCAAGCGTTTGCCAACGCTATTGTCAGCAAAGTAGTAACATGGACGTTAAGTTGGATACCGGGGTATGTGTAAGTGACACATATGTTTTCTTTCAGATAATCATTCATCCATGCACTACAGTACTTGTGAAAATTGTTGGTCATCCACCTAGCATATGTACATATTTATGGTGACCATACCTATTTATTGTTTCTCAATAAACTTGTTCTCGGGAACCTTGCGTCTCCTTCACCTATATTTTTTGATTTCATATTGTTTTTTGAGCATTTAGCCTATGTATATTAATCGGGGATATCTATAATAGCCTATTCCTTAATGCAAAGCCTGGATTATACTGGCTTATACTTTCCTTAGCAATAAGGACTTCACCCCTTTCTGAGGACGGTGGTAGTAGCAAGTTTAATCCTACGCAGATATAACCTTTTGTCTATTTTTACTTCGACCAGGGTGCTGGTCGGGACTTTTTCTTTTGGATACGGTAGTCCCGTAAGACTTCGCTTCATATAGAGTGAGACCACTATATGGTACTGGCTAGCGAGTGATTCATACATAGGTATATGTACTCTTCGGTCGTTTCTAGAGTCTAGTAGGACTCCTCCCTGTAGGGGGCAGGAAGCACTCTCATGGCTTATGATTAGTGAAAAGATGTATAACGGTAACATCTTAGGTCTGTCAGTCAAGTTGACTAAGAAACACTCTTGAGGAGTACGGCACGTATTGAGAATCCACAGATACAGTAATGCTCTGGTATACTTCCATCAGGACGACATGGCTTGAGCCCAAAAAACGGATTTTGAGCGAAGTGAAAAATCTATTTTTGGGTAAGATAGCCATGTCGTCCTGATGGACCCGCCCTGCTCCTTTTCAAAATAAATATGAGTGAAAAGGATAGTAGGACCCCTCCCTACATACAGTATCTGTAGCACCTCGTGTATCGCTACAAGGAATACAGATGGCGCCGTGAGCGGCGCAGGGCACGCTTTCGAAGCGGTGAGGAGGGATGCCTTATGAACGGCTCCCCCCTTTCTTATCGTTTTCGTTTTCTTGCCATTTTACCCCTACGAAGTGTTAACTCTATTCGGGGTATAGATTGCTATGAGGCGTGTCAAGAATACGTCCACTGATATTTACGATATCCCTAAGGTCTTTTTTAGGGATACTCGCTCCAGGAGTTAGAATTCTGGGTACCTGAAGGTAAATTCTCTGGGAATATCGCTGTAGTTGTAATATACCCTAGGAAGCTGCCTTTAAGGAACTTCCATCAGGACGACATGGCTATCTTACCCAAAAATAGATTTTTCGCTTCGCTCAAAATCCGTTTATTATTATTACTATCCAAGCTACAACCCTTGTTGGAAAAGCAAGATGCTATAAGCCCAGGGGCTCCAACAGGGAAAAATAGCCCAGTGAGGAAAGGAAATAAGGAAATAAATAAATGAAGAGAACAAATTAACAATAAATCATTCTAAAATAAGAAACAACGTCAAAACAGACATTTCATATAATAAACTATCAACAACATCAAAAACAAATATGTCATAAATAAGCTATAAAAAGACTATGTCCGCCTGGTCAACAAAAAAGCATTTGCTCCAACTTTGAACTTTTGAAGTTCTACTGATTCAACCACCCGATTAGGAAGATCATTCCACAACTTGGTCACAGCTGGAATAAAACTTCTAGAGTACTGCGTAGTATTGAGCCTCGTGATGGAGAAGGCCTGGCTATTAGAATTAACTGCCTGCCTAGTAATACGAACAGGATAGAATTGTCCAGGGAGATCTGAATGTAAAGGATGGTCAGAGTTGTGAAAAATCTTATGCAACATGCATAATGAACTAATTGAACGACGGTGCCAGAGATTAATATCTAGATCAGGAATAAGAAATTTAAAAGACCGTAAGTTTCTGTCCAACAAATTAAGATGAGAATCAGCAGCTGAAGACCAGACAGGAGAACAATACTCAAAACAAGGTAGAATGAAAGAATTAAAACACTTCTTCAGAATAGATTGATCACCGAAAATCTTGAAAGACTTTCTCAATAAGCCTATTTTTTGTGAAATTGAAGAAGACACAGACCTTATGTGTTTCTCAAAAGTAAATTTACTGGCGAGAATCACACCTAAAATTTTGAAAGAGTCATACATATTTAAAGAAACATTATCAATACTGAGATCCGGATGTTGAGGAACCACCGTCCTTGACCTACTTACAATCATACTTTGAGTTTTGTTAGGATTCAACTTCATACCCCATAATTTGCACCATGCACTAATTCTAGCTAAATCTCTATTAAGGGATTCACCAACCCTAGATCTACATTCAGGGGATGGAATTGATGCAAAGAGAGTAGCATCATCTGCATATGCAACAAGCTTGTTTTCTAGGCCAAACCACATGTCATGTGTATATAGTATGAAAAGTAATGGGCCAAGAAGACTACCCTGTGGAACACCGGATATCACATTCCTATAATCACTATGGTGCCCATCAACAACTCTTTGAGATCTATTACTTAAAAAATCAATAATAATGCTAAGAAACGACCCACCCACTCCCAACTGTTTCAGTTTGAAAACAAGGGCCTCATGATTAACACGGTCAAAGGCAGCACTAAAATCAAGGCCAATCATACGAACTTCCCGACCACAATCAAGGGATTTCTGTACAGCATTGGAGATTGTAAGAAGGGCATCACATGCTCCAAGGCCTTTACGAAAACCAAATTGCAAACTAGGGAGTAGATGATTACCTTCAGCAAACCTATTAATACGTTTTGCCAGAAGACGTTCAAAAACTTTTAGATAATATGGGAGTTATGGAAATTGGGCGGTAATCAGTGGGATTTGAGCTACCACAAACACTTTTACATAGAGGAGTAACATTACCAATTCTCCAACTAGTGCTAAAAGCTCCTCTTCTTGCTAACTTGCGCAAAATAACAGATAACTTTGGAGCTAAGAAATCTGCTGTCTTTATAAAAAACAAAGGAAAAATACCATTTGGGTCTACACCTCCATAAGCATCAAGGTCCATCAACAGAGCTTTAATCTCACGAGATCGAAAAGCTAAACTAGTTAGTTTAGCCTCAGGAAAACAGGAATGAGGAAGAATACAACATTATTCTCTCGGCTATCGCAGGTTTAGCCTACCATTCCAAGATCCCACCCCCGCTGATAGCTGAAAAACCGCCTAGTAAATACAGAAATCTATGGCATATTTTTTGTCTTAATTTTCAGAAATTTTCATATTTTTTTTTATTTTTCTTCATAAATTTAAGCTTTTATAAACCATCCTAACACAATTGTAATCCCGTTGTTCAATAATGAAGCACTTTTTAAGCCAAAACTTACTTTTACTGTAGACATACCCTTACGTATAGATTAATGAAAATTGTTTAAATCTGAAGCCTTGACCAAACTACACTATTGACCAAAATGACCACTGTGGCCAAACAGTCAGCTGTACTGTATTCAAAACAAACAGGATATAAATAACAACTGATGTTCCACTTAACTATACCCATTAATAATGCTTGTAATATTCTCATAGTATCGTATTATGAAATAAAAATAACGAATATATGTCGTTTCCATTGTTTATCTTTGTAATGAAAGCTCTTCTATACTACCATCTAAATGAGCTTTTGTTCCGTGACTGAAATACAAACCACGCTATTCACATAGGGCAATTACTTCGGCGTAGCTGAATGACGAGCCATAAGAATTTTAACGAGGGTTTACTACCCCACCGCTAGTTAGCGGGGGGTAGGGAAGGGTAGCTTACTACCCCCCCTCACACACACTAGTGAGTGCTTCACTTTTGCTTTTGGCTCGGGAGGCGATCAGACGTGTCTGCTCTCTCCCTCTCTTGTGACTGCCATTAATCTGTCTTTTTGCTTTCTCTTTCTACAGAGTGTGTTTGAAGTTGGCCTCTATTATTCTAATATGCGTACGTGCCCTGGATTACCTGGCCGCCCTTGTGGGATCTTTATGTCGGCCATCGACACCGATCCCAACACCTTATGTCCTCACTGTAGGGGCCAATGGTGTGATAGCGGTAACATATGTAATGAGTGTAGGGAGTGGTCTACCTCCCAGTGGGAGAGGTATGCCCGGCGCCGCAAGAAGTCTAAAAGGGATATTTCTCCTTCAGAGGTTTCTCTGAAGAGATAAAGTACCAAGGCTTCTTCTTCCGTAGCCCTTTCCTCCTCCGAAGCTCCCACTCGATCGGGCTCTTCCGAGAGGCCGGCGAGTGGTAGCGTAGACCGTATTGCCGTTGACTGATCCCGGGGTGCGGGAGAGGTAGTTGCCTCCCATAGCGAGGCAGCTGCCCCTCCTCCCCCGGAGGAGGATATTATTTCTCATTTGTCTGTTAATAACTCTGATTTATTACAGCTTTGGGCTTCCTTGGGGCTTCAGGGTTCGCCCTCCAGGGAAGCCCTGTGTGATATGATCAAACTAGGTGCAGCCGTCAAACAATCGCCGACGACAGCAGGGATAGATTCTTTGTCTGTCGTTGACGTTGTTGTGACGGAGGCATCTGGTGAGTCTCCTCAAACTCCTGTGCCTGTTGTTGCTGAGGTAGCTGAAGGCTTAGGTACCCCCTCCGAACATCCTTCGAGGGAGGAACTAAGTCCTACGGTCTCCTGCTAGTGATTCTCCACCTCGGGGGAGTTCACTTACAGAGACTCCTCTGCGGAGGCCTTATGATGGTCAGCATGCTGATCCCACGGCCCCTCGTGGGCGTATAAGGCGGAAGGCTCATCCTCCTCTTCGCCGTAGAGATCTTCCTTCTCCTCACAAGGGAGTTAGGAGGCACCTCTTCGGCTCGTCACTCCTGCGTGACACCACGCCCACGCCGCAGTCCTCTGCGGAGGAGACGACTCGCCGTTCACCGTTCCTGCCAGCTACCACCTTAGACCTCTCCAGAGATCATTCGCGATCCCCTTCGGAGGAAGGTCGTCCTTCGGGACCCTGTGACCAGTCTCCCTCCAGACCTGCTGACCTGCCGTCACCCTTCAAGGCTGCTGATGCGCTATATGTGCCGACAAATTTTGTCATTGCGCAGGCACCGGTCCCTTCGGGGCATAAGGGTCTTGAGCGCAAAACTGCGCCTCAAACCCTTAAGCGCCAGGTTATACCTGCGCGTCCTTCTGCTGCTGCTGATCCAAACTTAGCGCCACTGCGCTCACCTGCGCGCAATTGTTCCTGTTATGCGCCAGGGTTCCCCTGCGCGGCAACAACCTTCGGCGCACCCGCGCCCATCAGCAGTTCTTGATTTAGCGCGCCCGCGCCCACCTGCGCACACTCGCTCGCCTGCGCACAAGCGCCCGGCAGTTCCTGAACCACGCGCAGTCCAAGAGGCACCTAGGTTAGCGCACAGGCGCTCGCAGGTGCCTCTGGACCCCCAGCGCTCTTCTGCTATGAAGAGTGATGCGCGCCAATCACGCGCAGTTCCTGTCACAGCGCACATGCACTCACCAACGCGCAAGCGTGCTTCCACATCTCAGTGCGCAGTCCAGGAGGTGCCTAAGTTAGCGCACGGGCACTCACAGGTACCCCTGGACTCACCTTCTAGACTGCGCGCAATATTCCAGCTGCGCGCCATGTTCCAGTTGCGCGCGATGCGCGCCCAACCCAACAGCGCACACCTACGCGTTCGATTTCTGCTGGGCGCCCTGCGCGCCCATCGCAACACCACACACCTGTGCGCCCACGTCCTGATGCGCGCCATGTGCACCCACGATCTCCTGCACGCCCGGCTATCTCACGATCGCCTAAGGCACCTGCGCAAACTCGCCCTCGCCCTGTCTTTACAGACACGCGCCCGCGTACTGTTGAGCACTCGCGCCCACCAGTACCACATCAGACTACTGCGCACCCTCGCATCCAGCCTTCAATCCCGCCTCATAAGCCAGCTCCTGTGCGCCACACGCCCTCGCCATCTCCTACGCGCGCCCGCGCGTTCTCCTGCGCGCCACCGCGCCCACGCGAAATTCCTGCAGCGCACGATTCTTTCACACGCGACCCAGAACAGGGCTCATCACGCGATCACCAGCGTGATCGGCGCCCTGATCGCCAACGCGATCACGCACGAGTTGCAATGGTGCTTCAGGCAGACAGGTCATCATCTCGTTCCCTTCCCCGCAAGAGCAGAACAGCGCGCTCGCCGAGGAGGGGACTTTTCCGGACAGGTCTAAGACTCTTCTTCTTTTTCAGCTTCTCATCAGGCGAACCCTCGTTTGGCAAGTCCTCCAAGGGATCGAACGATCCCCTTCCCTCCATAGGGAGTGTCTGACAGCGCGACTGTCAGCCAGCAGCCCTGATTTGGTACCATTGTCAGAGCTCTTATGCAGGCTATGAAGCCTGTTTTCTCTGACTTGGGTCACAAATCGGTGGCAACTTCCTTCCCCCTGAAGAGGAAGAGAGGAGTTCCCTCCGTCATAACTTCTCCGAGGGCTATCCTGTCTCCTCGCAAATCCTTGCGCAAGGCTCCTTCCCCCCCTCAGACTTTCTCTCCCTCCCCTGCGGGGGAGTATTACCCATCCTCAGGAGAGTCGGAAGAGCCGGTCCATTCCCCCATCGCACCAATGGGGGAAACTCTGCCTCTTCCTGAGAAGTCTTCTCATACAGAGGTCGGGAAAGTCTTGCATCCATCGTTACTGGAGTCCTGTATCCCTCCCAGGAGGGAAAACCGAAGGACTCGAAGACTGTCCCTAAGTCTTCGACAAGGACTAGACAGGAACCAGATAGACCTTCGGAGAACGTCCGCGAGTCTCCCAAGGAAGAGCCACTGGGGACGGGAGACTTTGCAGCCAGTCCTTCAGGATGAGAGCACCGAGTCAGAACATGCGTTCTGGCAAGTTCTGACCCTCATGAGGAACCTCAACGGGATTCCAGACCCGGAGATTCCTCCTCGTGAGGGAAAGGATACGGTCCTGGACCGAATCTACGGCACCCAGAAACCCTCTAGGGCCATTGCAGCTTTGCCCTGGTCGCAGGGTATGACGAGTGCCAGCTCTCTGTGCTTGCCTCCTCCAATAGATCCAGCGCCGGTAACAACCTCCTCCCTCCTCCTCGAGTACACAGAGGAGGTACTTTGAGATCTTAGAGGAGACTTGTTTGGGTCTTCCAGTACACCATTCCGTGGAAGAACTCACTGGGGGAGTCCCTCTAGAGAGACACTCCAACTGGCAGGTGTCCTATTCTGCAACTGAGATCCTAAGCCAGGAGAAGGTGGCGAAGTGTGCCATGCAGGCAACTTCGTGGCTTGACATCTGACTGGGGTCTTTGGGCATCCTGGTACGTTCGGAGGATTTGTCCAAAGAAAGTACCAGGAAGGCACTGGAGACATTCTTGCTCTCAGGCACCCGTACCATTGAGTTTCTGGCCCACCAAGTTTCGAGCTTGTGGGCCAACCCGATTCTCAAACGACGGGATGCAGTGGCCGAGAGATTTTACCAGAAGGTCCCCAGTTCCGACATTAGCAGGCTCAGACACTCTTCTGTTCTCGGTAAGAGTCTGTTCGAGCCTAAGGACGTGGAGCTAGCCGCTGAGAGGTGGAGGAAGTCCAATCAGGACTCCCTCATCCATAAGGCCCTAACATCAAGGCCTTACAAGCCTCCAGCAGCCCAGCAGCCCCGTCCAGCTAAGAACACAAAGAAGACAACAGCAGCAAAGCCGAAGGTGTCTAAGCCCTTTCCTGCCAAGGGCAGAAGGGGCGTGAAGTCCTCCAGGGGAGGTAAAAATCCTAGAGGAAACGGCCGAGGCCGTAAACGCTAGAGTTGGCAGTCCCCTGCATGTCCACCAGTGGGGGGATGCCTACAAAGTTGCGTGACAAGGTGGCAGCAACTCGGGGCAGATACCTGGACGATTTCCGTAATCGGTCAGGGTTATCGCGTCCCGTTCATTTCATCTCTACCTCCCCTGACAGCGAATCCAGTGTCACTGAGCTCCCTTACCATGGGATCGGTAAAGGGTCAGGCCCTCCGGGCAGAAGTCCAGACCATGTTGAAGAAGGATGCTCTCCAATAGGTTGTGGACGGGTCCCCAGGCTTCTACAGTCGACTCTTTCTTATAAGGAAGGCGTCTGGAGGCTGGAGACCAGTCATCGACCTCTCAACACTGAACGGGTTTGTCAAACACTCCGTTCAGCATGGAGACGGCAGACACGGTCAGGCTTGCAGTGAGATCACAAGATTTCATGTGTACACTGGACCTGAAGGACGCGTACTTCCAGATCTCAGTCCATCCGTCTTCAAGGAAGTACTTAAGATTTTGCCAAGACAACAAAATCTACCGGTTCAAGGTGCTGTGCTTCGGTCTCTCCACAGCACCTCAAGTGTTCACCAAGGTGTTCACCCTGATTTCATCATGGGCTCACAAGATCGGCATCCGTCTCCTCCGTTATCTGGACGACTGGCTGATCCTAGCAGACTCGAAGGCAACCCTTCTTCGCCACCGAGACAAGCTTCTCGAACTTTGCCAAGATCTAGGGATCATGGTAAACCTCGAGAAGTCCTCTCTGCAGCCCTCTCAGAGACTGGTATATCTAGGCATGGTCATAGACACCAATCTCCACAAAGCCTTCCCATCAGACGACAGGATAGCAAGGCTGAGGAAGGTCACAAGACCGTTCCTCACACGAGAAGAACTTCCAGCCCAAGTGTAGTTACGTCTCATCGGCCATCTCTCCTCCCTGGCCC
Organism: Palaemon carinicauda; assembly: GCF_036898095.1. NCBI lineage: Eukaryota > Metazoa > Arthropoda > Malacostraca > Decapoda > Palaemonidae > Palaemon > Palaemon carinicauda. The sequence continues at coordinate 4,435,244 of NC_090740.1, forward strand.
GTCTGGTTCCCAACAGTCGCCTCAGAATGAGATCTCTCCAGTTGCGACTCAAGTCCCGGTGGAATCAAGGACACGATTCCCCGGAAACCCTGATCCCTATGGGACAGCCGGAACAGACGGACCACCAGTGGTGGGTGGCAGACGAGAACCTACGAAAGGGAGTGGATCTTTTCGTCCTCCCCCCAGACTTGATGTTGTTCTCGGACGCATCAAAGGAAGGGTGGGAGGCCCACGTTCTGAACCACAGGACCTCAGGCCTGTGGTCAGAATCAGAAAAGTACCTTCACATAAACCTGCTAGAAATGAAGGCCGTATTCCTGGCACTTCAGAAGTTCCATCAAGTCCTGGCGGGTCACTCTGTGGTGGTGATGAGCGACAACACCACAGTGGTGGCTTATATCAACAAGCAGGGAGGTACCTTTTCAGAACAGCTATCCTATCTTGCAGTAGAGATACTGAGATGGTCCGAAGTCCACTCGATCACACTAGCGGCTTGCTTCATTCCGGGCAAAAGGAATGTGCTCGCCGACAGTGAGCAGAGCGATGCAGATAGTGAGTACCGAGTGGTCTTTGGATCCTCAAGTAGCCAACAAAGTCCTGACTTTGTGGGGTTCCCCGACTGTGGATCTGTTCGCTACAGCGTTGAACTTCAAGCTCCCACTGTACTGCTTCCCAGTCCCAGATCCCAAGGCTCTCTGGCAAGATGCCTTCCAAAAACGGTGGGACAACATCGATGTGTACGCCTTTCCCCCGTTCTGTCTGATGAGGAGGGTACTCAACAAGACCAGAATATCGGTCAATCTATCAATGACCCTCATGGCTCCGCTATGGCATCACGCAGAATGGTTCCCGAACCTTCTGCAACTCCTTACGGAGCCTCCGAGAGAACTCCCTCCACGTCACGAGCTACTCAAACAACCACACAGACTATCCAGCATCTCCTCAAGAAGAGATGATTTTCTGGACACCTGCGCAAGTCATCCGCAGGGGTCTACCAGGCGAAGTGGCGAGTTTTCTGTGGTTGGTGTCGTGGAAGGGGTATCTCTCCACTCGATGCCACTATTCCAGCAATAGCGGAGTTCCTCGCGTATTTGCGGGAGGAAATGCGCCTTTCAGTCTCGGCAGTGAAAGGCTATCGCTCAGCCTTAAGTCTTGCCTTCAGGCTCAAAGGAGTGGACATTTCTTCCTCGCTGGAACTTTCTCTTCTCATACAAAACTATGAACTTACCTGCCCTCAGTCGGAAGTGAGACCTCCTCCATGGAACGTGGTTCGAGTTCTCAGGTCTCTAAAGAGACCTCCCTACGAACCATTACGCCAGGCTTCAGATCGCCACCTTACTTGGAAGACGGTGTTCCTGCTAGCTTTGGCTTCGGCCAAGCGAGTCAGCGAACTATATGGTCTCTCATACGACATCGCCCATTCAAGGGGATGGGGGGAGGTAACGTTCAGATTCGTCCCTGAGTTTGTTGCCAAGACTCAGAATCCGGAAGTGCCGGACCCTCGGTTCGACTCTTTCCAGGTTTCTAGTCTCCGTTCTGTAACAGATGACCCAGACCATCTCCTACTTTGCCCAGTAAGGAGTCTGAGGTTGTATCTTAAAAGAACAGCTGCAGTTCGTCCCCAGGTGCAAGCCTTGTTCGTGAGCACTGGGAAGACGAAGAGAAGGGTCACCAGGAATACCATCTCAGCCTGGATTCGCAAGGTAATACGCCTAGCCTTGAATCCTGACCCTTCTACGTCACATCGCCCTAGAGCGCATGATGTCAGGGACATAGCTACGTCCCTGGCCTTCAAGAAAAATTATTCAGTGATGCAGGTCCTGCAAGCTGGGGTGTGGAAGCATCAGACCACCTTCACAGCCCACTACCTGCAAGACGTGACACACAGGAGGCTCGATACGTTTTCTATCGGCCCTGTGGTGGCTGCACAACAGCTGGTCTAACCTCAGGCTCCTTAGTGACAAGTAGCAGAAGGTTGAGGGCATTTGTTACCCGGTTTAAGGCCCTTATTCTTTTCTTCATCCTCTCCTCCCTTGGAGAAAGCAGTATCCTGGGTTCTCTGCACAGCTGACCTTAAACCACTGCAGGTAAACCATGCTTCCTTGTGTTCCTAGTATTAAGTGTAATACTGTCATGTCCCCATACCCTGACGAGGTGGTATTGGGAGAGTCCTAGCCTAGATTTCCATCTGAAGAACTCCAGGTCAACTTCCTAGGACGAGTCACTTTTCACCTTCGCACACACCTTACGTAGGCCGCAGCAGTTTCACAGCATGCTAGCGAGGGGCAAGCCAAATCCCGTATGGCAGGGACTTACCACCCTTCCTAAGGGTTGAGTCACCCTATGTAAATAGCGTGGTTTGTATTTCAGTTACGGAACAAATGACAAATGCGTAGATAATTTGTATTTTTCCTAACTATACAAACCTTAGCTATTTACACATATTTGCCCGGCAGTCCTGTCCCCTGGGATAAGTCCTACCTCTAAGCAAAGTGAAGCACTCACTAGTGTGTGTGAGGGGGGGGGGGGAGCAAGCTACCCCTCCCTACCCCCCCGCTAACTAGCGGTGGGGTAGTAAACCCTCGTTAAAATTCTTATGGCTCATCATTCAGCTACGCCGAAGTAATTACCCTATGTAAATAGCTCAGGTTTGTATAGTTAGGAAAAATACAAATTATCTACGAATTTGTCATATTAAGGCAAACTGCTAAATTATATTTTTTTTTTTTCCTTGGGCTGAAGCAGACAATTATTACTGTACTTGAACTAATAATTTTAATTTTACAATATAAAGGTACAGTATATAGTTTTTAGCATAAATTCTTTTCTGATATTTTATTTATCAATTTTAATGGCATACAGTGAACCCTCGCTACTTCGCGGTTCGACCATCGCGGATTCACCACTTCGCGGATTTTTTCCATAACCCATATATATACAGTAATATATATATATATATGTATGCATGTATTTATGTATATATGTAGGTATGTATATGTGTATACATATAAATATATATATATATATATATATATATATATATATATATATATATATATATACACACACATATATATATATATATATATATATATACACACACACATATATATATATATATATATATATATATATATATATACACACACATATATATATATATATATATATATATATATATATATATATATATATATACACACACACATATATATATATATATATATATATATATATATATATATATATATATATATACACACACATATATATATATATATATATATATATATATATATATATACACACACATATATATATATATATATATATATATATATATATATATATATATATATACACACACATATATATATATATATATATATATATATATATATATATATATATATATATATATACACACACATATATATATATATATATATATATATATATATATATATATATATATATATATATATATACACACACATATATATATATATATATATATATATATATATATATATATATATATATATATATATATATATATATATATATATATACACACACATATATATATATATATATATCTAAAGTAGGAAGATGTGATGTAGTTCTAAGGGAAAAGTATGGGAAATATGTCTGGGTAATAAGCAAAGCTCTACCTCCAGTTTGTTTCTTCATTATGATCAGAGATAAATGTAAACAAAACATTGGTTGCCATTTTTTATCGTGCTTTTTAGCGTGTTTAGGAAATGCATGATATAAAATCACCTTTAATATTTGTGCCTGTTTTAGTTTAGGGTACTGTAGTACATGCATTAAGTGTTCTGTACATTAAAGGGTAGTTTGTTAACAGAACTACGTACAAGGGAAGGTTTTAAAAGTCTGAATATACATGTTGAATAAATAGGTAAATATGGTGTCACTACTTCGCGGATTTTCACCTATCGCGGCCGCGACTGGAACCTATCTACCGCGATAAACGAGGGTTCACTGTATTGATGTTTAGAACTGTGTCAACTCTGTTGCCGATACACGATAATCTTTTAGGCTATACCTTTACCTTTACGATGCTGATTACAAAGCTTAGCAAAATCATTGACTTTTTCTTCAATTATATTCCACTCAGCGTCATTTGTAACAACTACGGTAATTGTTTGTATTTTCACTGTACTGTATGTAAAAATCTCTCAATAAATCAGTTCTCTTGAAAAGAAGTAAGATGAAATTAGTCAAGATTCACTCATATTTTCATTTTTCTTGTGGTTTTTTACATATATGTGCATAAATATATATATATGAACTACCATAGTTTGAGCAAGTGTATAAACATATTGAACACAAATTATGGTATCTGTTCCTCCAATCAATTTACTCATCAAAACTTTGAACAATAAAAGCTAGTGAAAATCTCACCAGCTAATATCTTTTCTCAAATTCTGAAACATCATACTCTTCACAATACAGTACACTGCTAAAATTTATATACATAAGACACTGATGATAATACAATAAACTTCAATTTTTCATATTCCTTACCTGTTCTATACTAATGGCTTGGAAGGCTGCGTGGTTGAGTTCTCGATGAATTCCAGGACGTTGCTCTTGTGGTAACGTCTGCATACTAGACCTTCGCTTTACAGCCTCTCTTATTCTACTGTAATGAAAGATGATTACCAATATAGCAACATCTACAGGTGTTCAGTGCAATTATATTTTTCAAGGAATATACTATTGAGCAAAAACAGACCATGCAATCAAAAATTGTCTTGACAATATACAGTATAAGATTCTACTCTTTAATGCCTATACAAAAACTCGAGTGAGATGAATTTATAGCATTTGAGCAATTCTACACTGCATAATGATTCTTTCCAAGTTAAAAAGTAGCAGATGCCATTAGCCAGTTTACCACATGCAAGAATTCAAAATAAAGATGAACTATTCTAAATGGAAGCTGGAATTCCTTAAGGATGTAAAAATGAAACCTGAATCTTAAATGTACTGCCTTAAGATTCTAAGGATACAAGCATTACGAAAGATGGAAGAAATTTCAAAATGTTTACAAATGAACACAATTTCTTTGTTGAAAAGCAAAATAAGTCATTATAAATTCATTCTATCAAAGTAAGGAAGATGAGTAGCTAAAAAATAAATGCAATTATAGCACAGCACAAGAAGCTGTTTTTTCAAAAAATTTTCATATAACCCATTAGTGTATGTATATTTACCCTGTTTTATGGTTAAAATACTTCTGGAAAATTCACTCCCTCTTCGCATAATAAAAGAGCAATAAGGATTACATGGAAGTACAGTACTGCCAGGTCTCTAGCAGCTATTACAGAGATAAAGAGCTGGGAATAATAGCAGTGCTCAGCATTGCGGATGCAAGGATCCTGACTGATGGTTACGGTTGACTAGCAACGCAAGCATAGTATTTATTTTTATTATTCTAAGAGACTGAAACATTCGGAAAAATTTCATGACCGTAAAAGTAGTTTACAGTACATGGATTCAAAAGGATGATGATGTAGAGTAATTTAATTTTATTTCTATTTGTTTTAAGGTTTTGAAGTTTGCACTTCTGAATTAATAACATATCATTCGAAGGTAAGATTCAAGAACACGGATGCAGTAGTTTTTATAAGCAATCCTAAAGAGTCCAAAGCAATAAAAAAAAATTATCTCTAAAATGATAGCAAAAATTTATCTAATCCAATACTTGGAACAAAAGAATATATAAAGTTACGATAAAAAGAACAATATTGACTGAAGAAAAATACATCTAGATGTTAGCATGCAGTATTAATACTGTGCAAGAAGGGATTCTACATGCAGGAAAAGCAGCTCAAAAAGCTTGCTTATAAAACTGAAATTTGTGGCCAAGGATACGACAGCTCTGTGCAGATAAGTTAGTAGAAAAGCTTAAACATACATTCCCTTATCTGACCTAGTTGGTCTTGGCTGTGAGTGTTCATTTCCGAGTAGACACTCAGTATCAGAATTGAAGTTCCCTAAGGTTGTGTCTCCAAACGTCCCACTTAGCTGAAAAGGAGTACCGGTATTTTCAAACATCTTCAGGGTAAAATGTACTTAGATGGTTCCCTTAGAATTATAATTATTAAAACAACTCAATCACTGTATTTTAAGAAAAATCAAAATACACAACACAGCAATGTAACTACATAAATTCTTATAGCTTACCAAAAACACAAAACAAAAATGTTTGTCGACAACAATACCAACATGAAAACACGAATCTTGCATAACAAACCTACTACAATACTTGTGGAGTACAGTATTTATGTAATCTACAGATGTTTTTACTAGCTGCTTTCATTTTTCAATGATATGTTTTCTTTTATTTTGGCCTTTAAAGATTTATTTTTGTTATTTAGAGTATTTCACTCACATTACACAGTTATTAATATAGTAAGTTCTTTTCTTCATATATTTTCTAAAGAAAATCACATCACATCTGGATTGGATGGTTTCTCATATATGATAGTAGTTTGTTATTTCTAATACTGTAAATATCTTACTGATTTTCCTGTTTCTTTATAGACAACTTATTATGTTTCAGGTATTAAATTTTTTTCCTATACAGTCAAACTTGGGGATCTGGCCCTGTTGATGAAGCAACAGACCCTATAGTATAACTGACAAGTGAGCATTCAAGATTTCCAACAGATAAAAGTAAAGTCGACCCTCGTTATAATGGACTTAGTTACAATGGATTTTAGTTACAATGGACAGTCTGAAGTACAGTACTGAAGGTTTGTATAAAAGAAAAATTTTAGTGTTGGAACAACAACTATTTAAGATGTACAGAAACAAAATGATAACGGTTGAAGTTCTATGCTGAAAGCACTGGGCAAATTTCAATTTTAAGAGAAGTAGTAAAATCGTGAAGTTTTGTTTGGCGATGTATCTATCTTCTTTTAAGCAGTGACCGTATACGTCGTTTTAATTGCTTTTATGAAAAGATAGCAATTAACATGAGAATATAATTTATGGAATATTTTTTACTAATTGTTTTCTGTAATAGGAAATTCCTTTAAATGAAAAAAAATTTGTCACAACGCTTTGATTTATATCACAATTATTGAATCTCCTTTACTTCTTAACTACACTTCACCCTCTAAGTTAGTTTATTGTTTGTACTGTACATATCTATTACTGCAGATCAATGTCCATAATTACAGTATTATAGAAAACCATGTAAAGTACTGTATATACAGTACAGGTATATCCATTCTGTCAATGCAACCCTTTCCACAGTTCATCCCCTTTACTCAAGTACCAAAGTCTCGATCTCTCACCTAGAAATCTATCTTTGCTCTCACTTGGGGTAATTTTACACACCACAAAGATTTTGTCCCAATGATACTGTTTCTTGGTCTAAATTGTGTACCAAAATTATTGATGGAATATTGTCCTCTATTTACAAAATTAGCACAAAATCTTCACTCACCATACTAGAGTCAGAGCTACGACGAGTAGCTACACAGTCTGAGAGATCAGTCATGAGCAGCTTATGGAAGGCAGTTGATGCAGCAGCAACCATAAATCTATAAAACAAAATTTGAAAGTGAAAAGTAATTGCAGTGTGCTCTTTTTATTGAGCTAAATTGAGAAATACAGTACTAAGCTTGAGGAATAAATTAGGTAGAGAAACAGAGCAAAAGAATAGTAGGCTGTAGCCTAAACACAAATTACATCATACAAAACTCTGGCAATAATTGATATAGATATGTCTTAAAGAGGGCAACTGGGAAGGAGCAAGAAATAGCACTACTGTATTACATTAATTAAAAGTACATTACGTTAGTCAAACAATAATGAAAGACGAAAAAAAAAAAAAAAACCCCTGTAAAATATGCTGTGAATCCACTTGGACTAAGAACTGATATAAAAGAAAAGTTTGCTTTGCTGTCACACTAAAGTTCCAACTTTTGTGATCTTTTTACACTAATAAAATCAAGTAGAAGTAAAGTACTCTACATAAATTGACAAAGATAGACTACAAATACAATGTATAACTGGTGCATGTTAGTATTTACATGATTACTCTTCCATTACACTGACCATTTTAATTGCCTTAAGCAACCTGAAAAATAAGTCCCTGATCTGATATCCTTTGTCCACTAAAATGCTGGTCAAACATGAGGGAAAATAAAACTGAAATTGAGGGCAAAAAGAAAAAAAGAACTATTACAAAACGGCTATCAAACATTTTACATGTGAATGAGGCTTCAGTGCCAAGACCAAGATGTCTTGTCAAGTTATCTCATTAATAGAGAATTCAAAGAACCTGGTTTGTTAAGACATGTACTATACTATAACTGAATTTTACATAATTTACGTGGAAGCTACTCTAGCAGTGAAAATAGGTGAGGGGTGGGAGAGGTGATATTTTGTGTGCACCTTGACAATATCTTATAATTTGGTTTAATAATAATAATACTTTTGAAAACTAATATGAACTTTAATAATGAACAGCTGTATGCAAAAGTAAATTCACCAGTATAATTATGTACACAAGTGATAAAAAATAAAATTTTAATGACTTTCTTGTAAGAGTCACTCACCTGTGAGCATGGACTACAATTTCTTCTGATGTGGTGCTATCTCGAGCTACCAGGACCAGGTCTGTGAAGGCAGCACTAGAGTACAGACAATGGAGGTTCTCACGCATTGTGCTAACCACAGTTGACGGTTTTTGAACCTTGGGCTTGGGCGGGCAGAAAGGCACCTAGGAGAGTAGAAGCTGTTATGTAGAAAAAAATATATTTTTTATAAAATAAAATATCAATGATTTTCCCAATGACCCATCACTCAAACATACCCACATTTGAGGCCTTCAAATGCCCCAAAAACTGAACTATTTTTCTGCTGATATAAATTAGGTAGTGGTTTGATGCATGCACTACCAGAAACCTCAGAGACCCATAAACCATTCCCATAATTTTTCAAAATGCAATGTACCCATCGGGGAGGTAGGCTGGAAATCATTAAACGTTACATGGGTTATAAGGAAAAAAAATAATTATTTACTTGAATTTGATCTTATTCAACCACAACCCACTACTTCATATAACTCAAATGCAATTTAAATGGGAGGTCTAAATTCTTGAATATCTCAGAGTCGTGATCATGACCTGCAGGACACAGTCGAGGGATTGGGGACTATTAAGTTAGAAACCTCAAACTCTGGTAACTCGGGGAAGTTTTTAGGAGTACAGAAAGAATGAAATTAGGATGCTTTTTTATGAACAGGTGTCAGCTGGACATGAAATGAGGACACATACAATATATGAAACGGATACTCATCAGTCCCATGGTCTAAATATACAGGATACCAAACAGTAATCTAATCCCTAGTCTATGTGGGTATTTCGTTTCCAGCCCCCATTAGCTGAAAAACTGTGTAGATGTAGAAATTTCCCCTCTTAATATACTTTTTAAGCCAAAAATTACTCTTACTGTAATCACATTCTTACGTATACATGAAAGAAATAAATCAAATCCGAACACTAATTGATATATGTAATGCTCGGCCAGGCTACGCCGTTGACCAAACTATACAATAATCATATATTAAATAAAACAATTCTGTAGCTACAAATGAAAAGCATACCTGAAGAGAAATACAGAAAATCTCTCACAAATTAAATGCAGTTCATGTAGCAATAACTTTCATAAACTATGCCATTCTGCAACCCGAAATAAAAATAGTTAAATTTTACAAGTCCTAGGACTTAACCAGAGGAAGCAGCAAAGTATATGAAAGAAACCGGGAACTGAAGAATAAACTAGAAAAGGTAATAAAAAAAAATGTGACAAATTAAGAAAAATAAAAAGGTTCATGTTAATAATCGATAAACTATCAAATACAACTTACATAAATCTACTCAACAACCAAATACTAACACTTAGCCTGATTTTCTGAAGTTCTAAGGGTCACTGTATAAGACTAGGAAATTAATTCCATAAATTGGGCTTGAAATTTCACAAATTAACCTATACACTAATGTAACACTTCCAGTATGCTGAATAGTATTGAGCCTCTTGAAAGAAAGAGATATATGGTTATAATTAACTGCATTCCTCATGCTTCCAATTGTGTGGTGTATATTCTGAGGTGATCCAAATGCACATTAACCCTTTTACCCCCAAAAGACGTACTGGTACGTTTCACAAAACTCATCCCTTTACCCCCATGGACGTACCGGTACGTCCTTGCAAAAAACTGCTATGTACATTTTTTTTTTTTGCATATTTTTTATAATTTTTTGAGAACTTCAGGCATTTTCCAAGAGAATGAGACCAACCTGACCTCTCTATGATGAAAATTAAGGCTGTTAGAGCAATTTAAAAAAAATATACTGCAAAATGTGCTTGAAAAAAATAACCCCTGGGGGTTAAGGGTTGGAAAGTTCCAAATAGCCTGGGGGTAAAAGGGTTGAGATTAGAATTATGAAAAATAAATTTCCTACAGCATACACATTGAGTAAGCTTAATATCTCGACCAGGAATAATGAGTACTGCAACAGTATAGAGTACAATATAGGCCCATCTGAATCCTTGATTGTGTGCAGAGGTTTTGCATTTTGAAACTTCAGAAAGTCCTCAACTTAAGTTCCAAGAAGCTGTTTGTAAGGTGAATTTTACTAAATTTTGGGCTAGGATACCCTTCACCTAACTCGCATGCTTACGATTTTCAATTACAAAAGTCAACAGATAGTCCCGTATCATATTACAAATGTTGTGTTGCTTACTGTATTAAATTATATAATACTGTTTTATAGTATTTCATTGAGATTTCTGATTTCACACGGATTAGTGTTTGTAATCTCCGAATGTTTGTAAGTTAAGGACCTTCTACTGTATGTCAGCCCTAAACAAAAACCACTAAAAGATATGACAAACCTGTAGAGTAGGTCGCTGGACGCGCTTGAGGCTAGTCATCCAGAAGCGTTGCTGTCTCCGGGATATTAGGGCGGCTCTTATGACGTTGTCAAAAACTTCATTAACTCCAAAATAAGTAAGCACCGACGTTTCATAGTAGGGAACACCAATTTCTCTAGCAATTGCTCGGCCTTCACATGGCATCACTAAATCGCATTCCCTGACAGGTCTGCATAAAAAAAAATAAAAAAATAATTTAATTACTGCAAAGTCTTGCTACCAACCGGCAGAGGTTTACTAAGTGAAGTTTTAAGAGTATATAAATCTTTTCAATTAAGCAAGAGCATAAGATATTTAAAAAAATGTAGGCTATATGATCAAGCAATTTCCATCTTTTCGAAACTCGAAGAATACCCTAAAACATAGAAATTAAATTTCCATTTAGGATAGGTACAGTATAATGGATGAAAAAAAAATCTCCCACGGTAAGATTTATCTCCCTCTCTTTCTCTCTCTCTCTCTCTAAAGAAAGTTAATAAAAAAAATAAATGATTAACTATCATTCAGTTCACATAATTGAACATGAAATAATAAACACAGATTATTGGCAGAAATAAGTTATGTACGTATCACAGATCCAAGTAAAAAAAAGTGAATAAAATTGAAATTCTAATAAAATTTATTTTAATATTTACTTTGTAGGCATCATGCTAAAATCATTCCATCCCTCCCCATCTCTTGTAATGCCTTGTGGTCCTAATAGATCCGTGGCCATGGAATTAAACTTAACCATATGCATAGCTATAACCAGCGTACTTCATATAATCAGAGTTATCATGGACCTGTACAACCTAATCTCTTGACATTACTAAAAGGGGGGAAGGATAGAAATATATTATTGCCAGGTTTAAAGGCCACTCAGAAATGGCTGAGGCAAGGGACAGTGAGACTGCCCTAGCAAGTAGGACAATGCCCTAGAGACTGACCATATTTATACATATGATCAGCGCCCAAGGCCCCCTCTCCACCCAAGCTAGGACCAAGGAGGGCCAGGCAATGGCTGCTGATGATTCAGCAGATAGACCTATAGGCTCCCCCCAAAACCCCCTTCTTAGGTCACAAGGATAGTGAGGTTGAAGCGACCAAAGGGACTAACGATTTTCAGCGGGACTCGAACCCCAGTCTGGCGTTCACCAGTCATGGACGTTACCACATCGGCCACCACAAAATAAGTATTGAAATAACAATTACTACTGTAATTTCAGAATTCAGTAAAACTCAAACTAACTTGATATATCTTATCTTAAAACAATATTGTTCCATATTTGCCTTGATTATAGAATACATGATAATTTTCTATGCTGTACATCCCATTATGCTCAAAACTTCAGTTAGCATTGCATCAGAACTCTCTACCAAACTACCAAATAGTCTTCACAAATGATATGAGTGAAAATTATACCAACCATATAAAGATACAGGCAAACATAGCTTGAAAAATGATATTTTAATTATAAAATAAATTTTTGAATATACTTAACCGGTGAATATATAATAGCTGCAACTCTGTTGCTCGACAGACAAAAAACAGTAAAAACTCGCCAGCGATCGCTATACAGGTTGCGGGTGTGCACACCAGCGCCAACTGTCGGCCAGATACCACTCTCTCAATGTAAACAAAGACTCAATTTCTTCTCATCCCACTGCGTCTCTATTGGGGAGGAAGGGAGGGTCGTTTAATTTATATATTCACCGGGTAAGTATATTCAAAAATTTATTTTATAATTAAAATATCATTTTTAAATATTTAACTTAGCCGGTGAATATATAATAGCTGATTCACACCCAGGGTGGTGGGTAGAGACCAGTTAAATATGTTTACATCGTATAAGCTAAGAGTTTTTTATTTCATTTTGACAGTTATCAATATAACAAAACCAAAATAAATAGGTACCTGGTAAGGAAGTCGACTTAGACGATTACTCTGCCTTGTAAGTACGTCTTCCTTACGGAGCCCCGCGATCCTCTTAGGATGCTGACAGACCCCCAGGAGCTGAAGTATCAAGGGCTGAAACCCATACAACAGGACCTCATCAAACCCCTAATCTGGGCGCTCTCAAGAAATGACTTTGACCACCCGCCAAATCAACCAGGATGCGAAAGGCTTCTTAGCCTTCCGGACAACCCATAAAAACATTAAAACATTTCAAGAGACAGATTAAAAGGATATGGAATTAGGGAATTGTAGTGGTTAAGCCCTCACCCACTACTGCACTCGCTGCTACGAATGGTCCCAGTGTGTAGCAGTTCTCGTAAAGAGTCTGGACACCTTTTAAGTAACATGACGCGAACACTGACTTGCTTCTCCAATAGGTTGCGTCCATGATACTTTGCAGAGATCTATTTTGCTTAAAGGCCACGGAAGTTGCTACAGCTCTAACCTCGTGCGTCTTAACCTTAAGCAAAGATCGGTCTTCCTCACTCAAGTGTGAATGAGCTTCTCGTATTAACAATCTGATAAAACATGACAAAGCATTCTTTGACATAGGCAAGGATGGTTTCTTAACCGAACACCATAACGCTTCAGATTGGCCTCGTAAAGGTTTAGTACGAGCTAAGTAGAACTTAAGAGCTCTAACAGGGCATAAGACACTTTCTAGTTCATTGCCTACGATCTCCGATAAGCTGGGAATATCGAAAGATTTAGGCCAAGGACGAGAAGGTAGCTCATTTTTGGCTAGAAAACCAAGTTGCAGAGAACAAGTGGCCTTTTCTGACGAAAATCCGATGTTCTTGCTGAAGGCATGAATCTCACTGACTCTTTTAGCTGAGGCTAAGCATACCAGGAAAAGAGTCTTAAGAGTGAGATCTTTCAGGGAGGCTGACTGTAAAGGCTCAAACCTGTCTGACATGAGGAATCTTAGGACCACGTCTAAATTCCACCCAGGAGTAGCCAAACGACGCTCCTTAGTGGTCTCGAAAGACTTAAGGAGGTCTTGCAGATCTTTATTGTTGGAAAGATCTAAGCCTCTATGCTGGAAGACCGATGCCAACATGCTTCTGTAGCCCTTGATAGTGGGAGCTGAAAGGGATCGTCCTTTTCTCATGTATAAGAGAAAATCAGCTATTTGGGCTACAGAGGTACTGGTCGAGGATACAGAAACTGACTTGCACCAGTCTCGGAAGACTTCCCACTTCGATTGGTAGACTCTAATGGTAGAAGCTCTCCTTGCTCTAGCAATCGCACTGGCTGCCTCCTTCGAAAAGCCTCTAGCTCTCGAGAGTCTTTCGATAGTCTGAAGGCAGTCAGACGAAGAGCGTGGAGGCTTTGGTGTACCTTCTTTACGTGTGGCTGACGTAGAAGGTCTACTCTTAGAGGAAGACTTCTGGGAACGTCTACTAACCATCGAAGTACCTCGGTGAACCATTCTCTCGCGGGCCAGAGGGGAGCAACTAACGTCAACCTTGTCCCTTCGTGAGAGGCGAACTTCTGCAGTACCTTGTTGACAATCTTGAATGGTGGGAATGCGTAAAGATCCAGATGTGACCAATCTAGGAGGAAGGCATCTATATGTATTGCTGCTGGGTCCGGGACTGAAGAGCAATAGATTGGAAGCCTCTTGGTCAGCGAGGTTGCAAAGAGATCTATGGTGGGTTGACCCCAAGTCGACCATAGTCTCTTGCACACATCCTTGTGGAGGGTCCATTCGATTGGAATTACTTGACCTTTCCGACTGAGACAATCTGCTAGGACCTTCAAGTCGCCCTGGATGAACCTCGTTACTAGGGAGATGCCTCGATCTTTTGACCAGATGAGCAGGTCCCTTGCGACCTCGTACAAAGTCAGTGAGTGGGTACCTCCCTGTTTGTAAATGTACGCCAAGGCCGTGGTGTTGTCCGAGTTTACCTCCACCACCTTGCCTGGAAGGAGATTCTCGAAGCTTATCAAGGCCAGATGAACCGCCAAAAGCTCCTTGCTGTTGATATGCATGCTCCTCTGACTCGAGTTCCACGGACCTGAGCATTCCCGACCGTCCAGCGTCGCGCCCCAGCCCAAGTCCGATGCGTCCGAGAAGAGAACGTGGTTGGGTATCTGAACTGCCAGGGGAAGACCCTCTCGTAGGCTGATATTGTCCTTCCACCAAGTCAGACAAGACTTTATCTTTTCGGAAATCGGGATCGAGACCGCCTCTAGCGTCTTGTCCTTTTTCCAGTGAAAAGCCAGATGGAATTGAAGAGGACGGAGGTGTAGCCTTCCTAGCGAGACAAATTGCTCCAGGGATGATAGCGTCCCTACCAGACTCATCCACAGCCTGACTGAGCAGCGTTCTTTCTTCAGCATCTTCTGGATGGAGAGCAGGGCTTGATCTATTCTGGGGGCCGACGGAAAAGCCCGAAAAACTTGACTGTGAATCTCCATCCCTAAATACAGAATAGTTTGGGATGGGACCAGCTGTGACTTTTCCAAATTGACTAGGAGTCCCAATTCCTTGGCCAGATCTAGAGTCCAATTGAGATCCTTCAGACAGCGATGACTGGAAGAGGCTCTGAGAAGCCAGTCGTCCAAGTACAGGGAGGCTCTGATCTCCGATAGCTCGAAACTGGTACCCCACATTCCTGTGAACAAACCTCAGAAACGGTTGGGAATCCGGGTTTATAGGAATGTGGAAGTATGCCTCCTGAAGGTCGAGAGAGACCATCCAGTCGCCTTCCATAAATGCCTGGTAGACTTCATCGTGAAGTTTGTCTTGACAATGAACACATTGAGCGCACTTGCCTCTTACGTACTCCTGCAGTGAACATGGCTGCCAAATCATGGAGCCATCCCTGAGGGACTTGTCCCTGCAGAGAACGTGGCTGTCAGATCATTGGAGCCATCCCTGAAAGCCTTGTTTATGCATGACATAATTGTACAGCAAAACTTCAAAGGCTCGAAAACAGCTGTGAAGTTGACCTGTAAAATCTTGGAGTGTCTCCTGGCCAGGCGCCGGGGAGAGTCTACGAGATTTGAGAAGTCTATCTGGGCAGAGGCAGGAACTCCCAAGCCGAGAACTTCTCTCGTGTCATATCAGACTCTCGCTCTATAAGCCAGTTTAAAAGAAGGGAAAGCAAAGGCTGTATCCCCCAAACTCCTCCTGGTAATAAACCAGTCGCCTAGCAAACGTAAAGCTCTCTAGGAGAGCGAGAGAGCACTAGCTTATAAACAACGGCTTCGAAGTAGCTAGGCCTAGTGTAAGCTCTGACGTTTAGGCGAACGAGGAGCAGCAGTTACAAAAAGATCCGGACAAAGATCCTTAAAAATCAGCATGATTTAATTAAAGTCCATAGAGGGCTAAGCAGCTTTAGGCTCCTCTCCGTCTGACAGAGTCCTCAAGGGAATATCAGTAGGAGGGGGAACAGCAACTTCCTCATCTAAAGGAACCTTGTCCGATAATAGCTGAGTCTCAAGCAAGGGAGAGTCCTACCGTGGTGGCAATGCTTTACAAGCAGAGTCCACACGCACTGGTGCATTAGTAGCGGACCAGGACGCAACGTCATGCAACTGCTTGACAGTCTGTGAACTGTCAACAACAACAGGTGCGAGAGACCAGGACGCAACGTCATGTAACTGCTTGACAGTCTGTGAACTGTCAACAACAACAGGTGCGTGAGGACGCACAGCGTCCACTCGAGACTGCTTTGACTGCCTAGACTGAGCAGTCAAAACAACTCTAGAATGCGGAGGTTGACGCACAGCGTCAAAACAAGTCAACTCCGATTGTTAGCGAACGTCCTGAACGTCAACAGGAGCATCAGCAAGTGGCCTAACGTCCAAATGTGGCTGAAAATCCACACGAGACCGCATCGAGTGTGGTTCTAAACAACCTGACTGACGTGACTTAGCTACGCCAACGTCAACAGGACGCACAAAGGAACGTTAGGTTGGCTGAAAGCCAGGATCTCGATGAGATAAACGGCTAGGCTCAACGGACTAATCGGCAGAATAGTCTTCCATAAGGGAGGCAAGCTTATTCTGCATGTCTTGCCGTACAACCCATTTAGGATCAACGGAAATGGTTGCAGTAAGAGACGAGGGTAACGTCTGTGACCGCAACACTTTGCCAACAAAAAAGACACTCGGAGTCTGTGTTACGCTTTTGTTAGGCGGCGAGCAGTTTTCCGATGACTGCATAGGGTCAGAGCTGTCCTAATGGCTGCAACCAGGACGCTGGACCTGTCCTGAAAGGACTGACTTTCGCTTAAGGGCCTCGAAACCTTGTTTCAGGTTTCTTATGCGAAAAGCCTTCGGATGACGAGGAGAAAATTGTCTCTCTCGCCTTATGGTAGGGGAGATCTTGGTAAGATACACCCGATACCATAGAGGGAAACGTCTGTTCGCTGATCAAGGCCTCTCGAACCCATAAGTCGTACGACATTACTTCTCCCCTGGGCTTGGGAGCTTGCAAGAGGTCCCGGACTAGGTGAACGACAGGCACGAACAGACGAACCCTCGGACGCAACACTGTAACACTTTGCGCAATATCACTTTATCACTACGATTTTCTGTTTTGCACTTATTTCACTGAAATCGAAACTTTTACTGATTTCTACCTGAAGTACGCAATTCTACCCTCATCAAAAGGTAGTAAATGCGAAATCAGTCGTATAATGCAAGCACATTAATACCAGCAAAAAAAAAACAGTAAACATCTTTTAAGATAAAAAAATTCAGTGGTTGGGGAAGAGAATAAACACTAGTTCATTCAAAACTACGTTTTCAATCTCTCACCGTACATTGCCTGGGGACGAGAATAAAACTAAAAACGTTTTATCCTTTCTCCCCGTACAGAGACTAGGGACGAAAGTAACTCGAGAACAACGTTACCCGCTTGAACGGAACGTTTTCTCTCCTCTCTCTCCCTCCGTCTCTATCTCTCTTGATTTCGCACCTAAGAGAAGAGCCCAATTATGTTTCGTCAAAAAAACATGTTATTTGACCAAAGGAAAAAACTGAAAGGTTTTTCAATTAAAAAGTTCCTTTAAAATAGAATTTAAAACATTTAAGCTTTGAAAGAAGAATGAACAAAACGTCAGAATCGATTTACTCTTTCTGCAAAGTGAAACCGTGATACTCTCTCTCTCTCTATCGTAACGATAGAGCGCAAACTGCGTAGCATAAATAAACTAAACGTTAGTTCATCTTTGAAAACAGTACGAAGACTATTCAAAGAAATTCTTTCATAAAATATTTATTAAAAATATTCATTTAAAAAGTTTTAAATCATTAGCTCTTTAAAAGCTATTTACGATTGAAAGGGCTCAACGTTGTTTAACTTCGGTTTCCAAGTTAGGACCGCCTACTCTCAGGAAAGGTCGCATATAAACAAAACATTAAAATTTATTTTTTATGTTTATTATAAATGGAAAGTTAATCGAAGAGGCCTAATAAAGGCGGTGAGATATAAAATATATAGAGGAAAATCTATAATTAATTTATAACGTGAAAAGATAATTACTAAAAGCCTAAACACACTTCCGTCTAAGGGAAGGGTCGGCCATTTAAAAGTCAAAGAAAGTCCATACTCTCTTTGTCACCAAAAATTAAATCTATCCAAAACGAGTTCAAGATTTAAGATGAAGATAAAACACCTGCACTGCGAAAGCTCAAACCAAAATGAAGTACTTCACCAAATATGTTGAGAAAACTCCAGGTTCTACAGCGAGTAAAAGTACGTCTTGTCGACACGTCGACAGAGAAGAAATTGAGTCTTTGTTTACATCGAGAGAGTGGTATCTGGCCGACAGTTGGCGCTGGTGGGCACACCCGCAACCTGTATAGCGATCGCTGGCGAGTTTTTACTGTTTTTTGTCTGTCGAGCAACAGAGTTGCAGCTATTATATATTCACCGGCTAAGTTAAATATTTAAAAATACATGCATTAGTCCAGAGTCCAAAAATATTAAGACCAACCACGATTTATTCAAATAATGTATTGCAAAATTGTTTTTGTAGTCCAATAACATGAATTCGCATCATTGAATACTACGTATAAAGGAAGATCACAAGCCTTTGATCCCAAGCAGGAATTTAAAGCATGGATAACGTTGCTTTACTACGGACATTCTTCTATCTCGGATTCCAATTGCATTTGGCAAAAATCTGGATTCAAGTAACTGAGGGCTTTGATATGGAAGAGTCAGAAACAATATGAGACACCCCTTTTCCTCACAAAAAGGGGTTAAGATAGAATAAATCAAAGCTTTGAGATGAATAATTCCATTTTCTATTTTCAGGGGAGGTAAAAACTGACTCCAATTCTTCCTCCTCTAATGTGAACAGATACTGTACATCAATCTTACCCCTTCATCTCGATAAAAGGGGGTTTTCACTACATTATGAAATACAACTTCTGAAGGTTGATCGTGCTCGCTTGGTTCATAACCATTTTTCGAGGGAAATGGATCCAGCATTTGCTGTCCTGACCTCTTCCTTACTCAGATGCTTTCTAAGCTAGTAATGTGCAGGCTGTACTGGATACTATTGATTCGTCTACAATAACTGAAAAATATGAAATTTTTATATGCCTCGTCTCTTAAAATTGTCTGCAACTCTGTCAACAGGCATTTGGAAGCCTTTGAATACTTGGCATGTACTGTATAGACATTTCTGATTGGACTGACAGGAGTCCAAATCAATTCTTAGTTTTGACATTACTGTACTTATTCCTCTTTAAATTGTATCCTTTATTATTTGAAATTCACAGTTTCTTACAAAATAAAATTAAGATATTTAGACTTTGTTGCTGAAAAACTCTTTGACTTGAACTTAAAAAAATTTATATTATCATCAGTACAAGTTATTTTACAAAAGTTTTTTAAGTTTCAATGGACGATCTAGATTACTATGAGAACCCAAATTTCACCCAATAATATGGCTAACAGTCTCCACGAGGATACCTTGCACATAGTGTATTACTTTACCAGTTACTGATTGAGAAGATTTGTGTCAAATTTAATAAAATTAATATTCACAGCCAAGATTTTTTTAAGTAGCCGGTAGTCAAAGGAAGTGGGTAAGGCATCTGCAGTTTTGACACTTTATACCTCTGGTTAAGATTGTATAAAATAATAGTTAGAATCCATTCACCTGCATCAAATCCTAAGAGAAAACCATTATATTGGGTTCACAACCAATCGAAAACCCTGAAGGCACTAGTCGAAGGATGAGAGGCGATACTCTACAGGAGGGAGAGATATTACTCAGGGCCAGGGGTTCATTCTTATGTCACAACAGGAATTATGAAGGTAGAAGCAATGCTCCCCCTCATCTGGCCAATAGATTGCACCTATCTGATCCCTAAAGCAGAAAGTGCTACAGTGCCTGACCATCAATCTATTGACTGTACCTCAAGCCTAAAGATAAAGTGCCCATCACCTGGTCCTAGCTCTGTTTCCCCTCCCTAGAATATAAACGCACAAATCCGAATGGATCTAGGAGGCAGATCATGAATTGGGCCATGAATGGTTTCGCTTTATGTCCAGGAAACAATCCCTGCCACCAGAAAGCAAGAGCGGTACAGTATACTTTCCCTCTGTTGAACAGGTGTGGTCAACCAAGCTAGGTACTCAGAAACCCAGAGCATGGACCAGTCACTCACTGTCTCAATATAGTTCATAGCGTGCAGGACTGGTACCAAACAGATATACAGTAGGTCCTTTTTTGAAGGTACTTAAGTACTTTATGAAAGAAGAGACCTAAGTGGTTTTCAATTGTCCAAGTAAAGGGTGAAGGAGGACACTCAAGTTCCTAGATCACTTGGACAGTAATGTGATTGACTCCATACAAGACCAATTGGCTACACCTCGGCAATATTGACCTTCTTCGCTCAAGGGGCTAATAACTATACTGTAATTGCTCAGTGGCTACTTCCCTCTTGGTAAGGGTAGAAGAGACTCTAGCTATGTTAAGCAGTTCTTCTAGGAGAAGGACACTCCAAAATCAAACCATTGTTCTCTAGTCTTGGGTAGTGCCGTAGCCTCTGTATCATGGTCTTCCATTCTCTTGGGATAGAATTCTCTTGCTTGAGGGTACACTCTGGCGCACTATTCTATCTTATTTTTTGGGAATGGTGTGTTGGGAAGGGCTTAATAGAAGGGCCATAGATGCCTGGTGGTTTGCCTGGTGGTTTATCATGAGGTTGTCTTTTCCTTATCCGATTCTTTTTCTTCTCAAAACCATCCTTACTGTCCTCCCTTCAGTGGAAGTGGCTATCCTCGAGGGTATTTAGCCTTGCATGGTGTATTGGCTCCTCCATGTTGACCAGTTTTTCCTATTTTTTTCTATAGTCTATGGGTTTGACCAATCACTTTATTTATATTTTTGTACATATTGTTTTTCATTATTCTTGTTAATCTAGTTTTCAAGTATGATATCTCATTTTTTACTATCATTAATTCTTATGCTGTCTGGAGACATTGAGCGAAATCCGGGACCAGTACGTCCTAGATTTCATCAATGTCGTCTACTGTATTGCAATATTCGTGGTCTTCATGCAAATATTTAGGACTTTACAGTTGCGTCAAGACAGTGTGATATTCTTTTGTGCTCAGAAACATTGGTGTCTAATATGAGGCACTCATCTGAGCTCCTTATAACTGGTTTTAAGAAGCCAATGATGTTGAAAAGTGATGTCATCCGTAGGGCCAGGGGAATAGCAGCGTATATTAGGACCGAGTACCCTGCTTCTCATAAGTCCTGCTATGAATGTGGATGTCATGAGATTCAGGTAATAAAAGTTTGTGGCAAGCATAACAACTAATATTTGTGTTTGATCTCCTGGAATCCAGACATGGCTGATTCTATCTTTGATTGTCTTCTTACCATTATGGCTAAGATACAAGATGATATAAAGGTCTCTTTTAGTCTCTGTTGGTGATTTCAATGCTCACCATAGAGAGTGGTTAAGTTCTGTTTCTCCTACCGATTGCCATGGCTTAAGAGTTTTAGACTTTGACTCGGAATCAGACAGTGAGTAAATCATAAGTGAAGCTACTCACTTGTCTGGTAACTGCTTGAACCTCATATACAGTCTGCACCTTACTGTAGTTTGACCAAATTATGCATCAAAAACTGTAATCACCTATAAAGAGGTGATCTCTCTTGACAATACCCAAAAATGACGGGCTTTTATCAAAACACCGTAGGGATAGGCAGCAGTTAGTCTGTACCCTACTGCATCTTGAGCAAATTGTCTATATGCGCAGACAGTCTGCTGCATCACCATCATCATCATCAGCCTCTCCTCCTACGCCAATCGACGCAAAGGGCCTTGGTTAGATTTTGCTCGGCGTCTCTATCTTGAGCTTCTCTATAGTTTGGCCTCTGTTACGGCCCTTCCCTTTGATGAAGGAATTATCTAAATGGAAGACAACCTGTGAATGGTTTTCACACGCCCCTGTTGTATACACGACACCCACAAGGTGCTCGCGCGAGGGTAGTAACCTCTGCATTCCATGCTTTTATCTTTCTCTGGTATATTTGGAAGATTTATATCAGAAAAGTGTAAAGAAGGACCCTTTTCACCGGGCGTCACAGGTCTCTTCCCAGAAATAGATTTTTCCTTCGTCAAAATCCCTTTTCTAATAGCTGTCCTACCATCTAACTCCCAATATTCTTCTGAGGACAGTCTGCAGCTTACTGTATTTTCAACAAACTGTGTATCAAAAGCTATAATTACCTAACAAGAGGTGATCTCTCTTGACAATACCGCAGGTACTCCTCATCCTTGCAGATGTATCTGAGGTCATTCTTGCAACCAACTAACAAGATTGGAGTGTTGGGGCAGAAGCGCCGGATCTCCGGGTACCACATGGCCCGACAGTTTCGCAGAGAGATTGGGTTGGCCACTGAGAAACATAGTAGTACCACGTCCGACCTAGAAATGGAAAAGGATTAGATTGCACTGTTATTTATTCAAGATTTTGATTGACTCTGGAAGGCTATAAATATATTTATTTTAGATTATAAACCTGTAGCAAAGCTAAAATAAACAAAAAGCATAGCTATGTTGCACAAATTAGGCTAGTTTATGATTCTAAAAATTGTAGATGTATTTAAATAACCCCTATCTGCACTGGCTTCTGAAAAATTCCTCCACATTGGCATCTATAAACAGATAACCAACAGTGGCAAGGAGGAGTCAACAATTACTATCAGCTGGACAATTCCTTAAAATCAAAGATATGCAACATATAATATTAGCTTTAATGACAAGAGCAATTAAAATGCAATAACATAATCTAAAGCCACAGATTTACAGCAAGTAAATTAGTTTTTGTTTAGGAAACTAATTTAGTTTTAAAGATGAAAACAGCTTCCAATATTATCTCTTAAAGACAGTAAAGGGAAGACCGGAAAGTCGCTGGAATTTCTGTGAGCATTTTTCGTTAGTAGGGCGTGTTGGCAACAGATGGCGCTAATCAGTTGTCTTTTGTTTACATCTGGAATCGAGAAACCAAATAAATGCGTGCTTAATATGAATTATGTTTGTCACTACTGTACTGATGAATAGTGATAATTACATATATGATTAAAGAAACTGCATATTTTGTAGAAAAGCATTACCTAGAGCAGTGCACTACTGCCAAGGGCTTAAATTTAAAAAATTTGATACATCCATAAGTCAGTGAATTTTAGTTAGGTGCGTTGTCAATAGATGGCGCTCATCACAGAGCTTTCCAGTCTTCCCTTTATTGTCTTTGATTATCTCTGCTCCTCTGGAAACCCACCTGCCATAAGCAAAGCGTCGATCTTTATCATGGTCCCCGAATGTGTCCCACAACCGCAGGGAAACATTCACACCATCAACTACCACACATGATCGCTCCAAAACCTGAAAACCAAGGGTGGTTACGTCCACTTTCATTGGTAGGGCGACAGAGCTTTGTATATGGAAAGGCAGCTACAGGATTTTTGGAAGATTGAAGAATGATGTAGTTATAGTAATACGCATCTTTTTTAATTCATCTTTTCTTTTCTTGTTTGTTATTTGTGCTTCGTCTAAACAAACGTACTAAGTTGACACTCGAAATTTATTAAATCTTTAAACAAAAATAAAATATCCAAAGTGAAAGTATTGAAAAAAGGAGTAGCATTTACGAGTTATTAGATTTTGTACATATCCCCTTTACAAACACATACCCAATCTAAGGAAATTGTTTGAAAAATAAGATGCAAAATATTTT
>NC_090740.1:4464389-4474389 GCF_036898095.1 Palaemon carinicauda
GGAATCAAGGTTACTAAAAAGGTGTTTGGGGAGGATTCTGTGTTTTGTTATAGTTTAAATTAACCTCTAGCAGCTATGATCATAATATAATTTCGGTTAGATGTCTACTGAGACAATTCAGCAGCCACTGGTCTACTCCCAGAGAGGATCGATGAAAAAGAGTAATATGAGTATTTATTGTACTAATAAGATTGCTGAAATCCATTAATAACATTCTGGTATCACGAATGATGCACCAACAGCATTTTACACTACTAAAAAAAATCAGAGAAAATCTCAAGATTATGATCAAATTCTACTGACGGGAAAAACTTAATGAGACCAATAAAAACCTGACAAAACCTTAGATGACAATCTGATCAAGGTTATACTTTTCACAAGCTTAAATAAAAAAAAGTAAGTAAAGTTTAAGGATAGTCATCTCTTCTCAACAAAGTACAAATGCACGCAAGCATCATGAATAAACAATTTAGACGACAGAGTAAACCGAAAGAAGAATGGGGGAGACATCCACAATAACTTAATTTAACTGTTGGTAGAACTTCTTGGCTTCAGGGCAAACCAGACCTGATTCAACAGGTGTTTGTTATTCAATCCTCAATTGAAGCATTTGTGTAAAGTGAATTAGATTTTAAAATTTAGGCCTAGTGGTGTTTCATAGATGGCCATTCATGGCCTACACTTAAAAATTTGCATCAACAAACGGTTAATGCCAGGCAACATTTATTCCAGGATTTTTACCGTTTATAAACGGATATATTGACGTAAAGAAGTGATATTACGGTCACCAACCCGTAAAAGATAATAACAAAATTACGGTCGCCCGTATTTTACTGAAATACGGCTTAGCCATAGCCTCTGTACCATGGTCTTCCACTGTCTTGGGTTAGAGTTCTCTTGCTTGAGGGTACACTCGGACATACTATTCCATCCAATTTCTCTTCCTCTTGTTTTGTTAAAGTTTATAAGAGATATTCATTTTAATGTTGTTACTCTTCTTAAAATATATTATTTTTCACTTTTTCCTTTCCTCACTGGGCTATTTTCCCTGTTGGAGCCCCTAGGCTTATAGCATTCTACTTTCCAACTAGGGTTGTAGCTTAGCAAGTAATAATAATAATAATAATAAGAACAGTATATTTTCAGGGAGTATTTCCGATTAAAATTACGGTTTTTTAACAGAGTATATGCAAGCGGGACCATAACTTACGCAGATGAAGTACTTGGAATATAAGTCGGACCAGGAACCAGAAAAATGACGTAAAAGAGCATACAAGCTGGGAAGACCCACAAGAAATGCCTGCAGTACACCGGATGAGGCATAGATGGTATTATTGTTGTATAGAAAATGAGATCATATAACTAAAGTAATATGAATGTAATCTTCCCTATATGATAAAGAGCAAATGTGGCTATATATATATATATATATATATATATATATATATATATATATATATATATATATATATATATATATTATATGTATATATATATATATTATATATGTATATATATATATATATATATATATATATATATATATATATATATATATATATACAGTATATATATATATATATATATATATATATATCCGGTCACGCTCAACGGCATGGTCAGACATATAACTACTCGGTCTCTCCCCGTCCATCGGGTAGGTTTAAAGGCCGCTCATGAATGGCAGAGGCAAGAGACAGTGACATTGCCCTAACATGCCCTAGAGACTGACCATATATATATATGATCAACTCCCAAGGCCCCCTCTCCACCCAAGCTAGGACCAGGAAGAGCCAGGCAATTGCTGCTAGATGACTCAGCAGGTAGACCTATAGGCTCCCCTAAAGCTTCATCCTTAGCACACAAGGATAGTGAGGATGCAGCGACCAAAGGATCTAACGAATTTGAGCGGGACACGAACCCCAGTCTGGCGTCACCAGTCAGGGACGTTATCACATAGATCACCTAGTTAGGAAAGCGGGAGGGGTGGGCCGGATTGACTCTGTGTGTGTATGTGTGTGTGTGCATATTTATCTAATTATTTAAAGGCAATTTTTGACAGGTCACGTACACTAGTATCTTATATTCGTACAATACATAGAAACTTCTGACAGTATTTACTTGTTCATAAGAATAGAGAGAAGCATCAACTGTATTGAGAACCTGCAAGATATAACAGACGACATCGATAAAAAAACCACACTGAACATCCACAGCAATTACACCCCACCACACCCTTACTGCATGGCGAGTTCCTGTGTTCAGCCCCGCCCACCACCTCTGGTAGTTATCCATGCACTATCTTTTTGGTTACGCGCAACACAGTATGGGTGCACTTTTTCAGAGTAAGGTGTACCAGGGACTCATGTATCCAACTGTACCTTCAGAAGAATGCATTAACAAATTCTGAAACACTTTCAAAACATTATTTCATCATCCCATTATCAACTTCCTGTTACGGCTACTGGAAAATCCACTAAAGTTCTACGTATTAAATTAAATATAGGATGGAAATATCACCCTTTCCAAAATAGGAAAACCACTGACATCCTTTTGGGTAGGAGAATCAACCATTTAGGTTGACTAATGGATCAGTTTGTGACCCTCCTGGTTTGGTCTTGGGTTAGAGTTCTCTTGCTTGAGGGTACACCCAGTCACAGTAGTGTTTCTGGTTCCTTATGTCCTTTCCTCACTGGCCTATTTTCCCTGTTGGAGCCCTAAGGTTTATAGCATCCTGTTTTTCCAAATAATAATGGGTTAGACTTTAGAGTTCTCTTGCTTGAGGGTACACCCAGTCACAGTAGTGTTTGTTTCCTTATTTCCTTTCCTCACTGGGCAGTTTTCCCTGTTGGAGCCCTAGGGTTTATAGCATCCTGCTTTTCCAAGTAATAATAATAATAATAACAATAATAATAATAATAATAGAAACCTCTGGTGCTTGTGGGCCACACATGATAATGAAGAGTACCCACCAACACCCTCAGTAGACCATAGCTGTTTCTAGTGACAAGTAAATTAGATGATTATTTTGAAGAGAATTCAATATATCTACGCTGGTCCTCGGGAGTGTAGTGCTGGCAATATGCAAAGCACCAGTTAACCAAGAGGAAAAAAGTAGTAACAAAGTAAAAAAAACTGGAACACCTCAAGATAAGGGGGAGCAGTTCTTTGCACAGGTTTCCTCCACTCCAAAAATGAAAAGATAATGAAGTTACACAAGACAGTGAGAAAACTATATATATATATATATATATATATATATATATATATATATATATATATATATATGTGTGTGTGTGTGTGTGTGTGTGTCACTAAGCTGGAGAAAGGACCAGATAAAAACAATATTTTGACCTAGCGCTTTCGTATTGTCCTTAGTGACATGCATACATCGCATACTTCAGCGATAGATCGTGTATGTGTGTAAATATATATATATATATATATATATATATATATATATATATATATATATATATATATATTCCTCAGCTACAGATAGAAAACAATAGGTTAATTGTAACCACACTCATACTTGTATCATGGTTAAATCACCAGAGAAGAAAACTTCCACAACATTAGCACTCATAAATTTTCCCAGAGAAGCTTAATAATAATACATTGAAAGCTATGAGAGTATTTTTATGCTTCTCTGGTGTTGCAGTTTTTCCATTCAACACCTCTCCACCGACCAGCCATATCTAGATCATCTGGTAATTTTTCCCTTTTCACAGTTTTTGCAGAGGTTCTTCCCTTTCCGGAGTTATGAGCTAAAATAAGTTTTCTCTATTTTCTTTTATCCTGTACAATGTTTCACAAAACTCTTTATCATGACTATGTCTTCATCTCTCATATTTCTTTCTATAATTTCCCGATCCTTCGAACAGGTTTTCATCCTGCCACTGTACCATATATACAGCTCTTCTGGCCTACTGCTCATTATTATTTCTCATACCATAACCAAATCATTTTTGCGTTTTCAGCATTTCCTTTCAGCTTCTAGACACCACATCGCCACTTCTTCTGGCAATGAGTATTAACCTTTTAATGTCATAACTTATCAAAGTCTCTTCTATTTTCATTCTCTCTCTTGTACATAATACTAAAAGTCTCAAATGCAAGACAATATCAACACAAAGCACCGATATATCCTTTCACATGAACCTATGAACCTCTTACAACTTTTTCACTCAAGGAGCGATTTCTCTTCTCCTCTTGGTAAGGGTAGAAGAGACTCTTTAGCTATGGTAAGCAGCTCTCCTAGGAGAAGGACACTTTAAAATAAAACCATTGTTCTCTATGGGTAGTGCCATAGCCTCTATACCATGGTCTTCCACTATCTTGGGTTAGAGTTATCTTGCTTGAGGGTACACTCGGGCACACTATTCTATGTTTCCTCATGTCCTTTCCTCACTGGGTTATTTGCCCTGTTGGAGCCTTTGGGCTTATAGAATCCTGCTTTTCCAACTAGGATTGTAGCCTGGATAATGATGATGATAATACAAATTGCCACATTTCTCACATCTATGCTCATATTCAACCTAAATAGATTTAGCCATTTTTTCTGCTTAATTTGTAGTAATCATCCCAACTACACTGCCCTGCAGACAGACTTTGAGTTTACCTCCAATAATTTTAATATTATTGCTCTAAATACTTTATTATTATTACCTCCCAATCTAATCACATGATTTCTTTACAAACAAATACCTATATGAATCATCTACCCTCATTTTTCAATCACCAACATTAACACTAACTGCTTAATATATCAGGTTTTAATTTACTCTCTTAACCTTACAACGCCTTGCATTTCCTCTCAACGCTCTGTTTCTGCATTTATTTTCATATTCTTTCACTAGATCTTGCTTTTTCTCTTCGCTATCTTCAATCAGTATCAAAACATCTACAAACATCAGTCATTTTATAGGTTTGTGCAGTAACCTATAGAATGAGAGATTTCACAATCTCTGTAAGTATATAGTCTTTTCTCTAACACTTTAAATCACTCCATCCATAATGCCATTAAACATATAAGGTAACATGATGTATCTTTATCATCCCAGTCTCAGTTTGATATAATGTAACACAAGCTTCACTACCATTATAAAGAATTGTTTATTCCTGTAAAGTAGTTTTATAATGGATATCTGCTCAATTTCCTCCACACTTCCGATCTATCTATTCAAATAGAAACATAACATATGCATTGATTATGAAAAGCCTATAGATTAGAAGAAAATGAGCTTAGATTATAGTTTAAGATTTGAATGAAAGTTCCCTATATCTAACTCTTAAAAATGATTATGAATGACTTTACCATATCAACATTTTTATCTATATACCAAAATCTTAAACAGGATTTTAAATTACTCTACCATATTAGCATTTAAATTGTCTTTTTCAACTTGTGTCTTCATTAAATCCACTAAGCGAGATAACATAACATGATTAGGTATACATAAAGTATATAAACAATCAAACAGTTAATTCACAAACCACTTATACGAAAGAGCGAAAAAACAAAACTCACATCTATGTGTGATAAATAATCACGTATATTTCTAACGCTTATTTCCTTTACCCAGCAGCACTACTACGGCTATTGACCGCTCATTTTCCCCCATTTTCCATCAAATGTAGTCGAGAATCCTTGAAAGGCACAGGCGAATACAAACAACAGGTGTGAAGCTACAGCCAATCTAAATTTAGCCATAGGTACGGAAACAGATGGTTAGCAAAGACGTGTCAAGTCTGGCGGCTGGCGAGAAGTCTACGGCGATATGCAAGCCACCTTTCAGTTCTCCTCTTGCTTTCCCGCGCTTTAGATTGCAAGATCCGATTTTAATGTTATTCAAATAATATAAAATATACACAACTTCGTAAAACTGAACTGTGGAAGCCATATAATTTACCTTTCTCCCGGCGGTAGTCGGGGAGCGCTCCATAAGCCATCAGCTGATCGGAGAGGTTGCCATGTTGGTGGGTAGGCGGGAAGCTTCAGTGTTGCCACATTAACACCAAACCTTTCGGGGTTTTTCTATTTCTATAATCATACACCAACGATTCTAGCCCTTATTTCTAATATACTTTTTCATTTTCAGTGAAAGCATATTTTATATAAATGATAACGAATATAGAATATAAATTATAGAAGATAGGACACAACAAAGACAACACCGATGTTTTCCTTTGTGAAGGGAAAGTAGCTGCTAATATTGGCAACAGCGGCGTTCCATTCATCACTTCCAGCCAACGAATAGGACGCGGTAACATCTACTTTTTCCAGCATTCCTGGAACAGAGCACTATTGCCTTCACTCGAAGAACAAAAATACACAATAAATCACAAATGTTTAAAAGTACTGGGATATCTATGGCGGCTGTGAGATAAGAGAGAATGTCAATCGTACACACTCTCTCTCTCTCTCTCTCTCTCTCTCTCTCTCTCTCTCTCTCTTCTCTCTCTCTCTCTCTCTCTCACTCTCTCTCTCATTCTCGTCTTTGCTTTATTTTTCCATCTCCAAGAAGGAAAAAACGTTATAATCAGCGGACGACACACAAGTCTTAAAACGTTAATCCAACATGACTTTATCACCACCGAGCGAGAAAGCACTCTCTCTCTCTCTCTCACTCTTTCTAGCATTTCTCAACCTTTCCTCGCCAGTTGATAGCGAAGATGGCTGGTGCACGTCTCTCTCTCTCTCTCTCTCTCTCTCTCTCTCTCTCTCTCTCTCTCTCTCTCTCTCTCTCTCCACGATCAATAGCAACGAAGAGTTTGGGCTTAGGTTTGTTCCAGCTGTCTATCGGCCACGTTCCAAATTGCATCAAACGTTTTCGATCTCCGGGAAATGGAAAGGCTATTTTTAGCGCAACACCCACCCCCTCTCTCTCTCTCTCTCTCTCTCTCTCTCTCTCTCTCTCTCTCTCTCTCTCTCTCTCTCAGCCAATGAACTTTCCACCTCGCCCTCACCCCCATTCCCATCTCTTGATGGGAGATACATACGTCATCTCTCTCTCTCTCTCTCTCTCTCTCTCTCTCTCTCTCTCTCTCTCTCTCTCTAATTCGGACAAAATGTATAAGGAATATCAGACACTAATCTCCCACCCCACTCACCTCATTCCAGCCACACACAACTAGTAAATCATAAGTCACACGAAACTGCTACTACTACTACTACTACTACTACTACTACTACTACTACTGATGCTGCTGCTATTGCTACTACCAACATTAGAAGCATATATAATATATATATATATATATATATATATATATATATATATATATATATATATATATAATATATAAACTGTTCCTTTTTAAGGAATCCTTAACATAATGAAAGGGTTTGTATATCGTTATGATTAACAAAGCTGTACTAGTTAGGGGCACCCATACTAGGTTGGTTTGCTGTGAGCGATTTGACAAGTCTCCCACTATCACCAATCCACACTGGCAAGCGTGGTAATAAAAACTGGCCAAACCCCAGACTTGAATTGACATGTTTGAGGTCTTTGTCCTGTAGTGGACTAGAAACTGCTGCGTTTATTGTTGTTGTTGTTGTTGTTGTCTGCTTTTCACCTTATAGGTTATGACTCCAGAGACTGCTAACCCACGCTCTTATCCACTTTGACTTCACCCAACCACAGCCGACTAACACCAGGTACACCATAATTTACCGCACAGTTCAACAAATACACTATTATTATTATTGTTAATACTACTAGCTAAGTAGTAGGAAAATCAAGATGCTATTAGCCCAAGGGCTGAAACAGGGAAAAATAGCCCAGTGAAGAAACATAAGGCTAGTACAGTGGTAATGTGTTCGCCTAGTATTCGCATGGCAGCAGATCGATCCCAGCCCGGGACCTGAGTTTAAGCTGTTTAATGGGGAGGATACTACTGAAGTAAGGCACCACAGAGGGTTGTTGAGCTTGCCCAGCTGACGTTCTGATGAGCATCTATTCTGATGAAAATGGAGCTGAAACCGGGAACCTTTACCTTTACAAAATCTACCCACAATGTCTATTTCCAAATACAGGAGAACTAACTATCACGATGAAAACAATTTTGGGAGAAAAGTCATTGGTTCTACATAACAATCTTACACATAAAAAGGATATAACAAGTTCGTTAACTTTTAAAAAGGGAAAAATCCTGTAAAAGAAAAAAACAACAATGCTAGTTAGCAAAAGTTAACGCAAGTTAAGACATTACAGAAGTGCACGTTTGTGTGTGTGTGTGTCTGAGAGAGAGAGAGAGAGAGAGAGAGAGAGAGAGAGAGATGGTTCCCCTGTATCGAATTAGGCTTACGATTCCCCCTTCATCGCCCTTCCTGTTCTTAATTACAACAACAACAACAATAACAACAACAACAACAAATATAACCGTTTCTAGTCCAATGCAGGACAAAGACCTCAGACATGTCCACACTCATGTCAGGGGTTTGGCCAGTTTTCCTCACCACGCTAGACAGTGCAATTTGGTGATGGTGGGAGAAGTTTGTCTGTTAGCACACAGCAAACCAACCCAGTATGGGTGACCCTGACTAGTACATCTTTGCTCATCATGGCGATACACAAACCCTTTCACCACGTTAAGGTATCGTAACTCAGAAAGGGCTTTTTAAATATATAATGATATATATTTTAAAGGAGTACCAGTCTCTCTCTCTCTCTCTCTCTCTCTCTCTCTCTCTCTCTCTCTCTCGATTAACATGTTTCCACACTTAAATCCTGACTAACTTCAAAATGGGACTCGAACGCACGTCACTTAGTTTGGAAGTAGAGACGTTATTATTATTACATTTTAATCTAAGATTAATAATTATTCACAAGCAATAAGGTCATAATTTCCACGCAATAATGTGGAAAATTCGATGGGGCAAACATTGTCATAAATGCATTTAAAAATTGATAAGTAAATCAAACAATATAATGAATACGTATTCGTTAACAAAAGTATATATCACTTTTCCACTAACTTGTAAAGTAAATAACCTTGTTCATAAACTATCTAGGCCTACCCTCTTTCCACAGGCATGTAAACATTGATATTTTAAAAGAAATTAAATATTTTTTTTCCAACATTCATCTCTTGAATGAAAACGAATCAGTTATTCTATCTTTCTCTTAAAATAGGACTTCTTTCTCAAATTTTACTTCAAAATAAAAAATTTCTTTAATAACAAGGATATCTTTCTTTTTAGAACCTCTAATCTTACATTAAGATTTACATACATACATACACACACACACACACACACACACACACATATATATATATATATATACATATATACATATATATATATATATATATATATATGAAGTTTTAAAAGGAGTTCTTTAAGCAAATCCAATGTATGAACTTCACTACAAACATCCAGAAATATATCACCTGCTCTGGTACTATATTCTACTTTTTATTGACAATTTCAATTCGGGGATTAATATATCTCAACCCATGTAAATATTAACTACATGAATAAAACTTGGGGGTAATATTTCTTCAACATTATCTTTCAAAAAACGACAAATCTTGTAAAGAACCCAACCTCTCTCTCTCTCTCTCTCTCTCTCTCTCTCTCTCTCTCTCTCTCTCAGTAAGAATATCAGTTTCCACTCAAGCTTGGCCCAGCAAAACACCCAAATCCCAGAGATTACAAACATAATGACATTCCTTTATGGCTTTCTAACGAGTTCAATAACTATGAGTAATATATATATATATATATATATATGCCTGTTATATATAGCCTATATGTATAATGCTATATAAAAAATCTATAAATATATACAAACGTATGTGTATGTGGTGTTGAGGTGCTCTCTCTCTCTCTCTCTCTCTCTCTCTCTCTCTCTCTCTCTCTCTCTCTCTCTCTCTCACCGCCTACATTCGTAACTCTGACGTCATTGTCTAGGAAGGGAGGTTAACCCGCAGCTGTCGGAGGTTAATAAGAATAGTAATAATAATAATGATAATGATAATAATATTA
>NC_090740.1:4484389-4491889 GCF_036898095.1 Palaemon carinicauda
AGCTACTACATAGATAGAGTGAAACTCCCTAGCTAGCACATAGATATAGAGTGAAACTCCCTAGCTAGTACATAGATATAGAGTGAAACTCCCTAGCTACTACATAGATATAGAGTGAAACTCCCTAGCTAGTACATAGATATAAAGTGAAACTCCCTAGCTACTACATAGATATAGAGTGAAACTCCCTAGCTAGTACATAGATATAGAGTGAAACTCCCTAGCTAGTACATAGATATAGAGTGAAACTCCCTAGCTACTACATAGATATAGAGTGAAACTCCCTAGCTAGTACATAGATATAAAGTGAAACTCCCTAGCTAGTACATAGATATAGAGTGAAACTCCCTAGCTACTACATAGATGTGGAGTGAAACTCCCTAGCTAGTACATAGATGTGGAGTGAAACTCCCTAGCTACTACATAGATGTGGAGTGAAACTCCCTAGCTAGTACATAGATGTGGAGTGAAACTCCCTAGCTAGTACATAGATATAGAGTGAAAGTCCCTAGCTAGTACATAGATGTGGAGTGAAAGTCCCTAGCTACTACATAGATATAGAGTGAAAGTCCCTAGCTAGTACATAGATGTGGAGTGAAAGTCCCTAGCTACTACATAGATATAGAGTGAAAGTCCCTAGCTAGTACATAGATATAGAGTGAAACTCCCTAGCTAGTACATAGATATAGAGTGAAACTCCCTAGCTAGTACATAGATATAGAGTGAAACTCCCTAGCTAGTACATAGATGTGGAGTGAAAGTCCAAGAGTAAACCAGATATATGGAGTGAATTTCTTAGGCTACCCAATAAAAACTGTTTAAACTTCCCAAGCTACCCAGGGAATGAGTGTAGGCTACAGTAGGCTGTAGGCTAAAGGCTACAGTAGGGTGTAGGCTACAGTAGGCTGTAGGCTACAGTAGGGTGTAGGCTACAGTAGGCTGTAGGCTAAAGGCTACAGTAGGCTGTAGGCTAAAGGCTACAGTAGGGTGTAGGCTACAGTAGGCTGTAGGCTACAGTAGGGTGTAGGCTACAGTAGGCTGTAGGCTAAAGGCTACAGTAGGGTGTAGGCTACAGTAGGCTGTAGGCTACAGTAGGCTACAGTAGGGTGTAGGCTACAGTAGGCTGTAGGCTAAAGGCTACAGTAGGGTGTAGGCTACAGTAGGCTGAAGGCTACAGTAGGCTGAAAGCTACAGTAGACTGTAAGGAACAGTAGGCTATAGGCTACAGTAGACTGTAGGGTACGGTAGGCTGAAAGCTACAGTAGGCTGTGGGCTACAGTAGACTGTAGGCTATAGTAGACTGTAGGCTATAGTAGGCTGTAGGCTACAGTAGGCTGAAGGTTACAGTAGGCTGAAGGCTACAGTAGACAGTAGGCTACAGTAGGCTGAAGGCTACAGTAGGCTGTAGGCTACAGCAGGCTGTAAGCTACAGTAGGCTGTAAGCTACAGCAATCTGTAAGCTACAGTAGGCCTAACATCAATAACACCGCGACAGACGGAAAACATAAACTAGACGACAACTTTTCCTTCTCATTCAAATGTCAATCAAGGACATATACCGAAGAGGGAGTCCTGCGTGCCCTCAGGATCCTTCGTCAGAGCAAAAACAAAGGAAGACGGCAAAGCCCGGAAGAGTCTGTTAACAATGCACTGACACTATCAAGATTTTACACGTCACCTAAGAGCACAAAATGTCCTAAAACATTCCAAGTGGAAATAGTTTTTTTTTTTTTTTTTTTTTTTAGCAACTGCACGTTTTTAGGACCGGAAATGAATGTTCGAGTTGCGTTGATAGTGTGTGACAAGCGGAAGCTGCACGCGTGTGTGATTTGCGTGTGTTTAAGAAATGAGGAATGTTTTTTTTTAGGGTAAATCTATTTTTCTGTTGATCTGTGTGTTATAATTAGGGTCTGATATTTATCCAACTGTGGTGAGTCATGAATATGTATGAGAGGCTTTTATAATATATGTATATGTAGGTATATATATGTATATGTATATATATGTATGTATATATATACATATAAATATATATTTATATATATACAAATATATACATATGTATATATATTATATACACTAAGACACACACACACACACACACACATATATATATATATATATATATATATATATATATATATATATATATATATATATTCATATGTATATATATACACATATATATACGTATATATATACATATATATATATATATAATATATATATATATATATATATATATATATATATATATATATATATATATATTCAAATGTATACATTCCATTATGATTAATACATTTAATACATTGCAAATAAATATACAAAACTAGACTTACTAAAACATAAATTTAAAAAAAAAATCATAATAAACAAGATACTTTGGAAGAGAAACCCCAGGGAATTTTCTTCGTAAAACTACATAAGACCTTTCACGTATTTCAGAATATTTCTCGAAACCAGCTTGCCTTTCCCAGAATCAATTTAGACCGTAGGGGTATTTGAAGTCTGTGTGACAACCACGTGCGAACTTGGGGTTAAGGTCAGGGTTAATTCGGTCGACTTTTTGCTCGACCTTGACCTTTGACCCAGAACTTTCAAAATTGAATCATTTCCACGTCTCAACATAATAATTAATCCTTTAAAAGTTTCTCTACTCTATGAGTAAAATTGTGGCTAGGAAGCTGTTCACAAACAGACAAACAAGGGCAAAAACGTAACCTCCTCCCAACTTCGTTGGCGGAGGTAATAAAAGAAATAGCAAAAACAAAAATAGACAAAATAGCAAACAATTTTGACGGAGGTTTAGGTATCCTATTGGACACTTCCCTGCCTGGTATTCAGCTGGACTGGGATTCAAGACCCAGTCAAACTCGATAGTTTCATGAAGTGTCTGCAACCTAAATGGGCGGTCATCAACAGCCACTGCCTAGCCCTCCCTGGTAATAGATAGGTTGAAGAGGGATGTTAGGCGTTGATCAAATGTATATATGGTCAGTCTCTAGGGCATTGTCACTGTCCCTTAACTCTGCCATTCATGAGCAACCTTCAAACTGACGGAACCCTATTGCAAAATCACACACCACACACGATCAGTAACTAAAAACAGTATTTCTTCGTTCTAAAATCTTACAAGTGCATGACTTTCCTCTCTCTCTCTCTCTCTCTCTCTCTCTCTCTCTCTCTCTCTCTCTCTCTCTCTCTCTCTCTCTCTCTCTCTCTCAATACTGATCTTGCGAACTCTCTCAAGACCACTGATGCAATTATTTACCTTCAGCCACCTTAATGTGTACGTGACTTGTACCATGATTATCACAAAGCTTCTCTACTTATATAATGTGATTCTCTCTCTCTTTCTCTCTCTCTCTCTCTCTCTCTCTCTCTCTCTCTCCTCTCTCTCTCTCTCTCTCTCTCTCTCTCAGAACGGATACAGAATTTTTATTTTCCTCAATCATATTGTATCATATTTATCTCTACTTCACTGTATGAATGAGCTATATATATATATATATATATATATATTATTCTTATATACATATATACATATATATGAATGAGCTATATATATATATATATATATATATATATATATATATATATATATACATATATATATACATATATATATATTTATATATTTATATATATACATATATACATATATACACACACACACACATATATATATATATATATATATATATATATATATATATATATACATATATATATATATATATATATATATATATATAACACAAACTCAATATCTTTAATCTTGATTAAAACTCCCCTTGTATTACCCCCAAGTTTAAATTTTACAACATCTCTCTCTCTCTCTCTCTCTCTCTCTCTCTCTCTCTCTCTCTCTCTCTCTCCTTTCCGTGCATACGTG
Source organism: Palaemon carinicauda (assembly GCF_036898095.1). Lineage (NCBI taxonomy): Eukaryota > Metazoa > Arthropoda > Malacostraca > Decapoda > Palaemonidae > Palaemon > Palaemon carinicauda. The sequence goes on from NC_090740.1 coordinate 4,488,288, forward strand.
ACAAGCGTCGACACCAGCAATTACTATGACTTCCTTCGAACTGACCGACAAACACACGCACACCTCTCATGTTCAACATGCACTTTCCTAACATTATAGTTTATATCATCATTAATTCATACGTTATTAAAATTTTCATTTTTTAAATCGTAAAGCTTTTAAGCTTCGATATTTAAAGCTATTACAGTCTCGCCTTTATTTTTTGTCATCTCGAAAATTTATTATTTTTCTGGACTCGAGAAAATATCTTTATTGTTTTCATCTCCCTTAATTAATAATAATAAATCTCTTCCAATTAGAAATAGGAGACTATCGCTTATCACCTCCATCGGGAGAAGACGAGAGGTTGTAAGGTCAGGAGTTGATTTTATAACTGAATGAGTTAATAAACGTATGTGATTGGCTACATAAGTTTTGTTCAATTAATTAAACGATAGAGACAAAAGAATTACAAGGCGGTTCACAAGGGCCTTCGCTTTTGAAAAATGGCCCCTTTGGATACTACTGTAGCAAAAAAAAAAAAAAAAAAAAAAGGGGGGGGGGGCCCTCCTCATGGGTACCAACTCACCTTAACTTCTTAAAATAAGCCAAAAATGGTATCTTCGGGAGGGTCTTCCCACGTGTGGTGCTAAGCAAAGGCAGGGGAAGAAGACACGCCAAGTGGGGCAACGTAGTGAATATAGATCTCATGAAAAGTGTAATCTTCCGACAAAAGCCAATACATCAAATACAATTACAACAACAACAAATGCAGCCGTTTCTAGTTCACTGTAGGACAAAGGCCTCAGATAACTTGTTTTTAAGCCCTTTGTACAACAACAACAATAAATGTAGAGGTTCCTGGTCCACTGTTGGACAAATGCCTCAGATATTGTTTTAAAGCCTGTTGTTCAACAACAACAACTGCAGCCGTTTCTAGTCCACTGTAGGACAAAGACCTCAGATAAACTGTTTTAAAGCATGTTGAACAACAACAACTACAACAACTACAACAACAACAACAACAACTGCAGCCGTTTCTAGTCCACTGTAGGACAAAGACCTCAGATAAACTCTAGTCCACTGTAGGACAAAGACCTCAGATAAACTGTTTTAAAGCATGTTGAACAACAACAACTACAACAACTACAACAACAACAACAGCAACTGCAGCCGTTTCTAGTCCACTGTAGGACAAAGGCCTCAGATAACCTGTTTTTAAGCCCTTTGTACAACAACAACAATAAATGTAGAGGTTCCTAGTCCACTGTAAGACAAATGCCTCAGATACTGTTTTAAAGCCTGTTGTACAACAACAACAACAACAACAACTGCAGCCGTTTCTGGTCCACTGTAGGACAAATGCCTCAGATACTGTTTTAAAGCCTGTTGTACAACAACAACAACAACTGCAGCCGTTTCTATTCCACTGTAGGACAAAGGACTCAGATAAACTGTTTTAAAGCCTGTTGTACAACAACAACAACAACAACAACTGCAGCCGTTTCTATTCCACTGTAGGACAAAGGACTCAGATAAACTGTTTTAAAGCCTGTTGTACAACAACAACAACAACAACAACTGCAGCCGTTTCTATTCCACTGTAGGACAAAGGCCTCAGATAAACTGTTTTTAAGCCCTTTGTACAACAACAACAATAAATGTAGAGGTTCCTAGTCCACTGTAAGACAAATGCCTCAGATACTGTTTTAAAGCCTGTTGTACAACAACAACAACAACAACAACTGCAGCCGTTTCTGGTCCACTGTAGGACAAATGCCTCAGATACTGTTTTAAAGCCTGTTGTACAACAACAACAACAACTGCAGCCGTTTCTATTCCACTGTAGGACAAAGGACTCAGATAAACTGTTTTAAAGCCTGTTGTACAACAACAACAACAACAACAACTGCAGCCGTTTCTATTCCACTGTAGGACAAAGGCCTCAGATAAACTGTTTTAAAGCCTGCTGTACAACAACAACAACAACAACAACAACAACAACTGCAGCCGTTTCTAGTCCACTGTAGGGCAAAGGCCTCAGATAAACTGTTTTAAAGTCTGTTGTACAACAACAACAACAACAACAACTGCAGCCGTTTCTAGTCCACTGTAGGGCAAAGGCCTCAGATAAACTGTTTTAAAGTCTGTTGTACAACAACAACAACAACAACAACTGCAGCCGTTTCTAGTCCACTGTAGGGCAAAGGCCTCAGATAAACTTTTTTAGAGCCTGTTGTAAAACAACAATAACAACAACAACAAATGCAGCCGTTTCTAGTCCACTACAGGACAAGGGCCTATTTTATGTCTGGGGTCTAACCAGTATTCACCACCAAGCTGGCCACTTCGGATTGATGATAGTGGGAGACTTTTGCCAGATAGCTCACAACAAACCAACCTAGTATAAGTGGTCCTGACTAGTACAGCTTTGCTGATTATGGCGATACGCAAACCCGTTCACAAAGTTAAGGTATCCTCACTCAGAAACACCTTATATAACATCGTATATTGTCTATATTTACTTATTTTATATTTTCATTTACTTTTTTTACTTATTTTATATTTTCATTAATCTTTTTTAATTATTTTATATTTTTAACTTTTATTTTTTTTACTTAATTCAATTTTCAATTAACTGAAGATTTTTTACGTAATTATCAGCCACGTTAAAAGAATAGAACAGTGCCGTCTGTCAGGTGAATGTCGTAGCATGAATGAATAACAAAACTCTTCTTAAGAGGTAGGCCTAAGGTGCAAATCATGCGAGGCCTATCCGCATAATTAACGCCCAGAGATCAGATCAATATCTCTGAGCGAAACCTTAGCGTGACCTTTGACCTGGGAAAAGATTTACCTCAAATTACAAATCTGAATTATCCTAATCCTACACTGTTAAAAAACCCGCAATTTTAATCGGAAAATCTCCGTAAAATATACTATTCTCGGCCGTATTTCAGTAAAATACAGGCGACCGTAATTTTACCTTATTTTGTTATTACGGGTTGGTGGCCGTAATATCACTCTACGTCAATATATCGTTTTTAAAACGGTGCATGTCTGGCAACATATATTTCAGGATTTTTACCGTTTTTTACGGAAAATTTTTCAACAGTGTATGCGAAGAAAAACATGTTTTATATTTTTACAAAATTTAATAATGTACAGATCCCGAAATCTCAACAAATCGAAAATAGTTATCCCAAAAAATATCTTATTGTTCATTCGAGTTTTCTACAAAGATCTCTTGCTTGTTATTCAAAGGTCTTATAATGTGAACATTATTCCAAATCACAGACAATTCCATTTTCAACCCTTTTAAACCAGGTTTTCTATATATTTTATCCCCCCAATAAAATCTGGTCATCACAGAATGAAGAACTATACACTTAAAGAGGTACTTGCACGTAGATATTAAAAAAAAAAAAAAAAATAATTTCATCAAATACTTACTATTTTAAATGGTCTCTCTCTCTCTCTCTCTCCTCTCTCTCTCTCTCTCTCTCTCTCTCTCTCTCTCTCTCTCTCTCTCTCTCTCTCAAAGTAAATCCAGTCTTTGATTACAGACTGGACTCGTTCGGGATATGGAGACTGATTGATTGATTGATTTGAGGTTTTCTGGC
>NC_090740.1:4501889-4509389 GCF_036898095.1 Palaemon carinicauda
GCTAGGTCCTTGATTAAAACAGGTCCTTGATTAAAGCTAGGTCCTTGATTAAAACAGGTCCTTGATTAAAGCTAGGTCCTTGCTTATAGATAGATACTTGATTAAAGCTAGGTCTTTGTTTAAAGCAAGGTCCTTGATTAAAGCTAAGTCCTTGATTAAAGCTAGGTCCTTGATTAAAACAGGTCCTTGATTAAAGCTAGGTCCTTGATTAAAACAGGTCCTTGATTAAAGCTAGGTCCTTGCTTATAGATAGATACTTGATTAAAGCTAGGTCTTTGTTTAAAGCAAGGTCCTTGATTAAAGCTAAGTCCTTGATTAAAGCTAGGTCCTTGATTAAAGCAAGGTCCTTGATTAAAGCTAGGTGCTTGATTAAAACAGGTCCTTGATTGAAGCAAGTACCCTGATTAAAGCTAGGCCCTTGATTAAAGCTAAGTCCTTGATTAAAGAGAGGTCCTCGAAAGCTAAGTCCTTGATTAAAGCTAGGTTCATGTTTAAAGCAATGGGAATCGAAAGATAAGTCCTTGATTAAAGATAGGTCCTCGATTAAACCTAAGTCCTTGATTAAAGATAGGTCCTCGATTAAAGCCAAGTCCTTGATTAAAGATAGGTCCTCGATTAAAGCTAAGTCCTTGATTAAAGATAAGTCCTCAATTAAAGCTAAATCCTTGATTAAAGATAGATCCTTGATTAAAGCTAAGTCATTGATTAAAGATAGGTCCTTTATTGAAGGTAGGTTCTTGATTAAAGCTAAGTCCTAGATTAAAAATAGGTCCTTGAATAAAGCTAGGTCCTTGATTAAATATAGGTCCTCGATTAACGCTAGGTCATTGACTAAAGATAGGTCCTTTATTGAAGGTAGGTTCTTGATTAAAGCTAAGTCCTAGATTAAAAATAGGTCCTTGATTAAAGCTAGGTCCTTGATGAATTAATGGGGCCATAAACTTCTGTGGCAATGGGTATCGAGCCCATTAGATGTTCAATGGCTAACAGCATGCGATGAAATCCTCAGTCTTTTCTTGATGGATGTTGAAAGATGTGTTGCCCTGACGATGTTTAATTTGGCTGATCGAAAGGCCCTTGGAATAAACGATTTAATAATCTATATACGAGAATCCCTTGGCCAATTACCTTAAGGAAAACAACGCCTAACCAGATAGAAAAAGAAAAACGCGTACAAAACACGACGACTTTTATCCCCAGAGTACGAAAGCTCCAAAGGAAGGAAGTGACGTCACGCCACTTCCTGTTGTAATTTTCTGGATCTACGATTTATTGTCTCTGATTTTTTTTTCTTTGTTTCTTTTACATTACCTGCGGTTTCTACAGTTGATAAGCGCTCAACATACCTGTGGAAGAGAGAATGATAAGCAATTAGTATATCACGTTGAAAAGTGCAGCATAATAACAATAACAATAAACAACAACAGCAATAATAATAATATTAACATCAATAATACATAGATATCTATGTTAATATACTTAATTTAAACTATATATATAATATATATATATATATATATATATATATATATATATATATATATATATATATGTGTTTGTGTGTGTGTGTGTGTGTGTGTGTGTCTGTCTGTATCTATGCATACATACATGTAGAATAATTACAATTAGGCATAAATATTTGTACATATGGGCCTACACTGACTTGAGTAGGGGATGTTACAAAATAATGCAAGAGAAAATAAGGCAACATTGCAAAGAAATGGGCGACTATGATTATTAAAGTTTACGAATAATACACCAATGTAAAGATAATACCATGAAAAATCCTTACTGGAAAATATAAGCATATTAAAAGTACCCAACATATTACAGGTTCTTCATTGGTTGTGCTTCAACACGCTCGTACACTATAACGTGTTTGATTTTTTTATCTTATCACTCCTCTTCCCTGTACTAACCAACCTGTATAAGCCTGATAGCTCATGTTTAATTTCGTTTCAATGTTTGTAACGTTCTTGCTCGCAAGTCCTTGTATATAAACTCGATGATTGTTTAAAAAAGTTTAGTTGCATTCACCTGTCTCTCTGGGGTCTCCAATTGTGAGAGCGAGCAGTTAGGTTAAGTACATTGCTTAAGTACTGAGATTATATATCCTTTAATAAAAGTACTAATAAAATATGTCGTTTAATAAGCTTATTATTTAGAAAGTTACAACGAACACACGGTCTTGCCCGAAGAAGGGTACGTCAATAATACATGTATATGGGTTACTTTAAAAAGCTCTACCAAAATTCATCCTTATTTGAAAAGATTATTGTCATAAAACTGCATATATTTACGAATAATACATCCTGCATTGCCAAATTATATTGTTACTTATAAAACGAACAGAATACATTCAAATACAACAACAACATCAAATGCAGTCGGTTCTAGTTCATTGTACGACAAATACCTCAGACATTTCCTTGGTCCTTGCTTCTCTCTCTCTCTCTCTCTCTCTCTCTCTCTCTCTCTCTCTCTCTCTCTCTCTCTCTCCTCTCTCTCTCTCTCTCTCTCTCTTGATTGTTTAGAGTAACCGCTTTATGTTGGCCACTGAAGATTGGTGATGGGGGGGAGACAGAAAAACAACCTAGCATGGGTGGCACTAACTGGTACTCTTTACTGGTCACGGCCATACGCAAACGCTTTCACATCCAGGCATCCCCACTGGAAGTTAATTTCAAAGGATACCAATGAACAAAAATGAAACTAATTGAGGGGAGTGGGGGGGCACTTTGAGAACCTGGACCCTTTAGCTGACGTCAAAAATAGACATTAAGGTCGGATCCTTTAGCGGACGTCAAAAATAGACATTAAGGTCGGACCCTTTAGCTGACGTCAAAAATAGACATTAAGGTCGGACCCTTTAAATGACGTCAAAAATAGACATTGAGGTCGGACCCTTTAAATTACGTCAAAAATAGACATTAAGGTCAGACCCTTTAGATGACGTCAAAAATAGACATTAAGGTCGGACCCTTTAGATGACGTCAAAAATAGACATTAAGGTCGGACCCTTCAAATTACGTCAAAAATATATATAAGGTCGGACCCTTTAAATGACGTCAAAAATAGACATTAAGGTCGGACCCTTTAGATGACGTCAAAAATAGACATTAAGGTCGAACCTTTTAGCGGACGTCATAAATTGACATTAAGGTCGGACCCTTTAGCTGACGTCAAAAATAGACATTTTAAGGTCGGACCCTTTAGATGTCGTCAAAAATAGACATTAAGGTCGGACCCTTTAAATGACGTCAAAAATAGACATTAAGGTCGGACCCTTTAGCTGACGTCAAAAATGGACATTAAGGTTGGACCCTTTAGATGACGTCAAAAATATACATTAAGGTCGGACCCTTTAAATGACGTCAAAAATAGACATTAAGGTCGGACCCTTTAAATGACATCAAAAATAGACATTAAGGTCGTGCCCTTTAGATGACGTCAAAAATAGACATTAAGGTCGGACCCTTTAGAAGACGTCAAAAATAGATATTAAGGTCGTACCCTTTAGCTGACGTCAAAAATAGACATTAAGGTCGGACCCTTTAGACGACGTCAAAAATAGACATTAAGGTCGGACCCTTTAGATGACGTCAAAAATAGACATTAAGGTCGGACCCTTCAGCTGACGTCAAAAATAGACATTAAGGTCGGACCCTTTACTGACGTCAAAAATAGACAGTAAGGTCGGACCCTTTAGCTGACGTCAAAAGTAGACATTAAGGTCGGACCCTTTAAATGACGCCAAAAATAGACAGTAAGGTCGGACCCTTTAGCTGACGTCAAAAAATAGACATTAAGGTCGGACCCTTTAGCTGACGTCAAAAATAGACAGTAAGGTCGGACCCTTTAGATGACGTCAAAAATAGACATTAAGGTCGGACCCTTTAGCTGACGTCAAAAATAGACATTAAGGTCGGACCCTTTAGCTGACGTCAAAAATAGACATTAAGGTCGGACCCTTTAAATGACGTCAAAAATAGACATTAAGGTCGTGCCCTTTAGCTAACGTCAAAAATAGACATTAAGGTCGGACCCTTTAGGTGACGTCAAAAATAGACATTAAGGTCGGACCCTTTAGATGACGTCAAAAGTAGACATTAAGGTCGGACCCTTTAACTGAAGTCAAAAATAGACATTAAGGTCGGACCCTTTAGATGACGTCAAAAATAGACATTAAGGTCGGACCCTTTAGATGACGTCAAAAATAGACATTAAGGTCGGACCCTTTAGATGACGTCAAAAATAAGGTCGGACCCTTTAGTTGACGTCAAAAATAAGGTCGGACCCTTTAGATGACGTCAAAAATAAGGTCGGACCCTTTAGTTGACGTCAAAAATAAGGTCTGACCCTTTAGATGACGTCAAAAATAGACATCAAGGTCGGACCCTATAGATGACGTCAAAAATAGACATTAAGGTCGGACCCTTTAGATGACGTCAAAAATAAGGTCGGACCCTTTAGTTGACGTCAAAAATAAGGTCGGACCCTTTAGATGACGTCAAAAATAAGGTCGGACCCTTTAGTTGACGTCAAAAATAAGGTCGGACCCTTTAGATGACGTCAAAAATAAGGTCGGACCCTTTAGTTGACGTCAAAAATAAGGTCTGACCCTTTAGATGACGTCAAAAATAGACATTAAGGTCGGACCCTATAGATGACGTCAAAAATAGACATTAAGGTCGGACCCTTCAGCTGACGTCAAAAATAAGGTCGGACCCTTTAGTTGACGTCAAAAATAAGGTCGGACCCTTTAGATGACGTCAAAAATAAGGTCGGACCCTTTAGTTGACGTCAAAAATAAGGTCGGACCCTTTAGATGACGTCAAAAATAAGGTCGGACCCTTTAGTTGACGTCAAAAATAAGGTCGGACCCTTTAGATGACGTCAAAAATAAGGTCGGACCCTTTAGTTGACGTCAAAAATAAGGTCTGACCCTTTAGATGACGTCAAAAATAGACATTAAGGTCGGACCCTATAGATGACGTCAAAAATAGACATTAAGGTCGGACCCTTTAGATGACGTCAAAAATAAGGTCGGACCCTTTAGTTGACGTCAAAAATAAGGTCGGACCCTTTAGATGACGTCAAAAATAAGGTCGGACCCTTTAGTTGACGTCAAAAATAAGGTCGGACCCTTTAGATGACGTCAAAAATAAGGTCGGACCCTTTAGCTGACGTCAAAAATAGACATTTAAAGGTCCAATAAACATTCCGATAAGCTGTCAAGTTAATTTGAGTGACTCACACAATCTGGAAACCTGATGAACCCGAATCAGTTTTGCTCCAATTAAATTCTGGTCCACTAAATTGGGGAACCGGGCTAATGTCATTTGGTTTGGGGGCTGTAGAGCCTGGCGAACTGGTTCATTCTGTTAGAGGTTCTGGCATAAAGCGGTTACCCTAAACAATAAAGAGAGAGAGAGAGAGAGAGAGAGAGAGAGAGAGAGAGAGAGAGAGAGAGAGAGAGAGAGAGAGAGAGAAAGCAAAATTATATAACTATAAACAATGTTACATTTTCAAATCATATTAAATAACCGAGATTAAATATATATATATATATATATATATATATATATATATATATATATAAATATATATATATATACATATATATACACATATATATACTGTGTGTGTATATATAAAGAGATAGAGAGAGAGAGAGAGAGAGAGAGAGAGAGAGAGAGAGAGAGAGAGAGAGAGAGAGAAAGAGATGGAAATGTAAGAAAAACAAAAACAAATACTTTTCTATAAAAGTAAATTTTGAAATTTGGTATCAAATGTCCGTAGAGATAGTTTTTTCAAAAATTATGTAACGGGGTCATTTAAAAATAAAAAAAAAGATATAAACACGAGGATTTGATCGCAATTAAAATAAATAAATAAATATATTAATTGATTTGATTTTCCTATCAATTTTTGCAACCGTTATGTTGATTCAGCAGGTTGCAATGTGGCCTCGGTGTGAATCAGGATCCTGCAGCATTGGGAAATCTAGTGACTGGGAAGATAGTTGGATGATGAAATTGTTTGAACAAAAAATAGACGTGTTGAACTGTGGGAACTACAGAGGATTAAAGCTTTCATCATCATTATCATCATCATCATTATTATTATTATTATTATTATTATTATTATTATTATTATTACTTACTAAGCTACAATCCTGGTTGGAAAAGCAGGATGCTATAAGCCCAGGGACCCCCAACAGGGAAAATAGCCGAGTGAGGAAAGGAAGCAAGGAAAAATAAAATATTTCAGGAACATTAACAACATTAAATTGAATAAATCATATATAAACTATAAAAACTTTAACAAAACAAGAGGAAGGGAAATAAGATAGAATAGCGTGCCTGATGCACCCTCAAGCAAGAGAACTCTAAACCAAGATATTGGAAGACCACGGTACAGAGACTATGGCCCTACCCAAGACTAGAGAACAATGTTTTGATTTTGGAGTGTCCTTCTTGTACAGCCTGCATTCAAGATACTAGAAGTAGTAAAAAAAAAAAAAATAATAATAATAATAATAATAATAATAATAATAATAATAATAAGACAAGTCCAAGAGAAGTATCTTGAAGCAAACAGAAATGTTTACGTATATAGTGTGGATCCTGAAAAGGCATATGACAAGTTTGAGAAAGAGAAGAGTACCAAAATACTTGGTGAGGTTAATGAGGATGATTTGAGGGGGCAAAAACCCCCTTGAAGACAAAATATGGGGAGAGACCGGGACATTTCCTGTGAAGGTTGGTCTCTATCAGGGATCTGAATCCATTCCTGTTCCTCGTCGTTATAGACAATTTGTCATCAAAATTAAGGAACGATGAAGAACTGTGGGAACTGTTGTTTGCTGATGATTTAGTCTTTATAGCAGACACAGATGAACTGCACGAAAGGTACACAATTTGCCATCAGAAATAAAGAACAATGAAGAGCTGTGGGAACTGGTTTACTGATTATTTTTAGTCTTTATAGCAGATACAGATGAACTGCATGAAAGGTTTTTAACTTGGAAAAGAGCCCTAGAAAGGATAGGATTAAAAGTAGATATTGGAAAGACAAGGCTAACGATTAGTAGTAGAGAAGGACAAGATGAAGAAGTAAATATTCAAGAGGAAGATAGTACAGATAGTACAGTGCTAAAACAGAATAATAAGTTAAACTACGGATAAATAACACCAGAAGGACCGTACTATAAAAGCAGCAAGGAAGAGATTGAAAAAAGCATGGCAAATATGGATAAAAGTAACAAGAGTTGTGTTAGGCAATAAAATACCATTAAGACTCTACATGAAGATCTATAAGACAGTTATCAGTTCCGTACTATTTGGTGGGGGCAGAAACTCGAACACTTATGAGGAAAGATGAGGAACCGTTGGAAAGAACCAAGATGAGGATGGTGAGATGAATTGCTGGAATGTCACTACTGGAAAGGAGGGACAGTCAAGAACTAAAGAGAATGTTTGTTTATGTAATGTAAAG
>NC_090740.1:4514389-4516442 GCF_036898095.1 Palaemon carinicauda
TTATTAATTTATTATTATTATTATTATTATTATTATATTATTATGATTATTATTATTACTTGCTATGCTACAACCCTAGTTGGAAAAGCAGGATGAAATAAGCCCAGGGGGCTCCAATAGTGAAAATAGCCCAGTGAGGAAGGGAAACAAAGAAAAATAAAATATTTCAAGAAGAGTAACATTAAAATAAATATTTCCTATATAAACTATAAAATTTTTAACAAAACAAGACGAAGAGAAATAAGATAGAACAGTGTGCCCGAGTGTATCCTCAAGCAAGAGAACTCTAACCCAAGACAGTGGAAGACCATGGTACAGAGGCTATGGCACTACCCTAGACTTAGAGAACAAAGTGTATAGAAAAGTGCAGCTAAGTTTTCTTATGGCTGCTGGTGACTCAACAGGTAGACCTAAATGCTTACAAGGATAGTGAGGTTACAAACACTGCGAGAAACTACCGAGCTTGAGCGGGACTCGAACCCCAGTCAGGCAAATCACCAGTTTAGGGGCCAGGGACGTTCCCAGTAGGTCACCGCAACCCTACAAACTGCAAACTTCTACAAGCAAAACAGGAAATTTGGTAACAAGTAAGAGATTTTACAAATGATTATCGTACAAGTAAAGTAACAGTCATTGCCGTTTTTTATTGTTTATATAGTAAATATTTATTTTAATGTTGTTACTGTTCTTAAAATATTTTATTTTTCCTTGTTTCCTTTCTCACTGGGCTATTTTTCCCATTGGGGCCACTGGGCTTATGGCATCCTGCTTTTCCAACTAGGGTTGTAGCTTAGCATTTAATAATAATAATAATAATAATAATAATAATAATAATCGATTTCTGCAATCTGAGAATTACTATAGTCATTTTTTTTAATGAGGCGCATTTGCACTGACTCGCAGGGGTGCCCTTTTAGCTCGGAAAAGTTTCCTAATAGCTGATTGGTTGGACAGAATCTTTCTAACCAATCAGCTAGCAGGAATCTTTTTCCGAGCTAAAAGGGCAGCCCTGCGTGTCAGTACGAATACACCTCATTAAAAAAATGGACTATAGTTCTAGAATCATGTGTGGGAAGCGATGGACTAAATTGTATTTTATTATATTTTAATCTTTAATTACTTTTCTTGTAGTTTCCTTATTTCCTTTCCTCACAGGGCTATTTTCCTTGTTGGAGCCCTCGGGGTTATAGCATTCTGCTTTTCCAACTATGGTTGTAGCTTAGCAAATGATGATAATAATAATAATAATAATAACAATAATAATAATAATGATGATGATGATTATGATGATGATGATAATAATAATAATAATAATAATAATAATAATAATAATAATAATAAACGCCATGTGATAAGGACTTACTATAAGCTCAATAGAGAAATGACCAAAACAACACCGGTAAATAAAAAAAGGATATTGTCTTCTGATATATAGAAGGCCATTCATTAACTTCCGTGTTTGCGAAGCGCATTCAATCTACATATCCTAGAATAAACATAAGTATTCGGTTTTCAGAATTGATCATGCAATAATAATAATAATAATAATAATAATAATAATAATAATAATAATAATAATACACTGTCATTAGCATAAACGTTAGATATGGGTCTAACAAAGTTTTCGTTATTAAGTAAAAACAAAGAAAACCAAAATAATACAAACATAATCATATAAATAAACAAACAATACGGAATTCGAAACAGGTTGATGTAAAAATTGCCCTTCATTCGCGCTCATACGAAGGCGGAAGAACAACGAATGGTTGCCGCTGCCACATGTACGATAACGACCTTCAAGGGTGGCTCATGCTTCACTCTCGGCAGGAATGAGACACAAATGACACTCTTATATAATTTGACTTCGGCTTCGGGGGAGGTTATATATGTATAGAATGAATATATTATCAATAGAATGATTGCGTGATCGATTGATTTAATCAAACGTATAATGTCATGATAAATTGTAAGTTAGTGCATATGAATATTAATGTTATTTTAGTTTAGTTTGTCTAAGAACGATTTCTCTCTCTCTCTCTCTCTCTCTCTCTCT
>NC_090740.1:4516942-4524442 GCF_036898095.1 Palaemon carinicauda
GACGAAATCTGCCAGTAACAGTCAATCAATCAAATTTATGATACAAAATTTAATTGTGTTTGTTTTGCCATTCGTCATTCGATGGATAGAGAATTGCCAATTTGTTTGCAAAATCGAATTCTAATTGTCTGGCAGTCTATTTTTTTTATCAATGATTTATAGACCTAACGTTTTAATCTACAATGCAAATTTTATCAACCAAGTATTTTGAATGATAATATATTTGTAATAATATAAAAAATCATGCAATATCTATCCATATACTTGATTTTATATTTGTAAGAAAGATAGTCTAAGTGCAACAGTTATGTACTAAGAAAATCCAAAGTACTACTCTTTTCAAAATTAGAAAACGCAAACCTCCTCCAAGACTAAGTAATTTAACGGACAAACACTGCATTCCCATCTCTCCCAAATTCCGGTCACAAAACCAACCTTCAAAACGATTAGCAAAATAAAATGATCCACAGATATGTTTGTGTAAATGCATAAACAAGAACAGAAACAAACCAAAAAAAAAAAAACTTACGAGGCACAGATAGGCCTAATGCCATTGAAAAAACAATGGCATAGGCCGATTGCAAACTTCACCGTAGGTGGTTTTTGCTATATTAATAGCCTATTCTGTGCCACTTATCCTCTGTATCTATTAACATTAACAACAAGACCCTATCACTATAAACTGAAGAGTATAATTCACTATATTGTCACTCAGTTTTGGCCAATGCTCGAACAAACTCCACTCTATACTACTTATACATGAATGGCAAAGGCAAGGTGCAGTGACATTGTCCTATCAAGCAAGACAGTACCCTAGAGACTGACCATAAGATCAGCGCCCAAGCCTCTCTCCACCCAAGCTAGGATCAAGGAATGCCAAGCTATGGCTGCTGATGACTCAGCAGATAGAGCTATAGGCTCCCCCAGAGATCCACCCTTAGGTCAACAGGATGGGGAGAGGTTGCAGCGACCAAAGGAAAGAAAGAGTTTGAGAGGGACTCGAACCCCAGTCTGGCGATCACAGTCAGGGGCGTTATCACATATGGATGGACAATGACCTATCCTGTGGTCATAATTTAAACCATATTGTGGCCACACGTTGGCTGAGGATCTTGGTTAATAAAATATCTGGATCAAACAAGGTACACTTCACATCTGTTTCGTCCCCGGACAGTTGGTCCCCGGACAGTTAGTTCCCAGACTGTTGGTCCCCGGACAGTTGGTCCCTGGACAGTTGGTCGACGGACGTTTAGTTTAATGGACGTTTCATTTAGCGGACGTTTCGTCCTCCGACAGAGAGAGAAAAAAAAAAGATTGAGAACGAGAAAGATGGATTATGAATGTGTGTGATATATATATATATATATATATAGAGAGAGAGAGAGAGAGAGAGAGAGAGAGAGAGAGAGAGAGATGGATTATAGAAAAATTGTTTATGAGTTTATATATATATTACATATTTTTATAGCGTTAACCAACCAACCAAATAATTACTTACGATAAAGTGTTGTTAAATGTAAAAGTATATTGTTAACAGCCAACCAAGTAAGTATATAAAAATGTATATTGTTAACAGTCAAACAGGTAATTACCTAGTAAACATTGTTGTTAAAGGAATGTTTATATTGTTAAAAATACAAGAGTTTTAAAGAAATATGTAGCGTGTCAAGTTTTCAAGTTATTCATCACAAAATTTGCAAGAGTGAAGACATCCCAACTGTATAGAAGAGCTGCATTTTGTCTGTAAGTAAAATTTCACAATTCATTATCTATATAAGTTTTATATTAATTAGATTTATAAATTACCTATACAAAAACAAAAACAAAAGTGATTTGTTATGAGAGTTATTATATATATTATAATATAATATATACATCTAACTTGGTAATTTTTTTTGTTATAGCCCATGGAGTTTACATTTACTAAACGTGGTGGAAGGAAGCTACTTCACACATTCATAATCCATCTTTCTCGTTCTCAATCTTTTTTTTTTCTTTTTTTTTCTCCCTCTCTGTCGGGGGACGAAACGTCCGTTAAACGAAACGTCCATTAAACTAAACGTCCGTCGACCAACTGTCCAGGGACCAAATGTCCGGGGACCAACAGTCTGGGGACTAACTGTCGGGGACCAACTGTCCGGGGACCAACTATCCGGGGACGAAACATCCGGTCACGGTTAAGTCATAAAGGGTAAGGTAGTCCTAAAAGGGTGTAGTTTTAAAATACACTCTTGCTTGAGGGTACACTCGAGTACACTATTTTATATCATTTCTCTTCTTTTTTTTTTTTAGTTTATATAGTTTATATATGAAAGATCTGTTTAAATGTTGTTACTGTTCTTGAAACATTTAATTTTAATTGTTCATTACCTCTCTGGTAGTTTATTTATATAAGCTATTTCCCTGTTTCCTTTACTCACAGGGCTACTTTTCCCTGTTGAGTCCTTGGGCTTATAACAACCTGCTTTTTCAACTATGGTAATAGCTTGGCTGATGATGATGATGATGATAATAATAATAATACACTATAACCTGAATTCCAGAATTATCTTTTCCATATGGCAAGTTTGCTTAAAATAAGATGATGTAATTTTAGAATGCTAGACAACATCAGACACTAGCTCTTGCATCATTACAGCCCATGCAATTAGTTATATAAGTTATATAAGTTATTAGTTATATAAAGCCAGGTAAATAAGGTATATAATCTACTAAAAAAATGCATTGGCTACATGAGCCATCTGGATGCGTAACCTAAGAACACGATTCTACTAAATTAACAAACCAAGCAAGGAAAGTGGTCTAAATACATTTAAAGGTTGCTCGTGAATTGCAAAGGCAAGGGATTGTAACAATACCCTAGCAGGACAATATAGACCTAGAGACTGACCATAATGTTTTTATGTTGAACAGGCTTACATAAGTCCTTTTATAGTTTATATATCAAATATCCGTTTAAATGTTGTTAACGTTTTTAAGATATCTTATTTTAATTTTCATTACTTCTTATATCGTTTACTTATTTCCTTTCCTCAGTGGGCTATTTTTTCCTGTTGGAGCCTTTGGGCTTATAGCATTTTGCTTTTCCAACTAGGGTTGTAGCTTAGCTAGTAATAATAATAATAAAAATAATAATAATAATATACATATGGTCAGTGCCCAAGCCATCTTTCCATCACGCTGGGACCAGGGAGGGCCAGGCAATAGCTGCTGATGACTCAGCATATAGACCTACGGGCTCCCACAAAACGGATGCTAGCTCACAAGGATGGTGAGGTTGCACACACCATAAGAAACTACCGAGCTTAAGCGGATCTCGAACTTCAGTCTAACAGATCGCTAGACAGGAACACTTCCAAAAGACTAATATTAAAAAATTAAATGAATTCGAATTCATTTACGTTTAATGGGTCTGATATGTCCCAATGATCTGGCCCTGTGACTGAGACAATATACAGAACACGGACATAACCAATCAGTGGATTGGGTCATCCGTGATAAAGGTTTGGACCCTGATAATGGTATAGGAATTCTTTTAAGAGCATTTCCCTGTTAGTTTAAGATGTATTCAAAATATAAAGTGAATTATATATTAATGGATTAGATGTGGCTTGAATCCGGAGGTAATGTGTTCGTTGTGAGATCAGTGACAAATCTAAATTATATATATATTATATATACATACATATATATACATATATATATATATATATATATATACATGTATATATATAATTTACACATGCATATATACACCGGTATACGGGCACACACACACACACATATATATATATATAGAGAGAGAGAGAGAGAGAGAGAGAGAGAGGAATGCCATTGACCTGTAGTGAACAGGCAATGGCTGATAATAATGATGACATACAAATAATACAAACACACACACACACACATATATATATATATATATATAAATTATATACACGTGCGTGATGCGTAACAGAAAAGAATTTCTAGAATCCAAACTATGACAACAAAAACCACATCAGCGAAGCTGCAAATCGAAGACTATGACGTCATCCACAAAGATAAAGAAAGTGGAATCTATTTTAAGCTCCCCAAACGCCTGTGAGGGGGGGCAAGGGGGGTGGGGCTAGCGACCCCTACCCAAAAATCAATGCTTAGAATTTGGGATAAGTCATTGGGAGTTGGGTGTAAACGAGTGACTAGATGGAAGATATTATTTATTAAAGATTTATAAGGATATTTGCCCTGTTCGGTGGTCATTTTATTGCTAACCACTAACCACCAACCATCCCCCACCCCCATGAGAAAGTTTTAAAAGTTTCTTCTCTCTCCAAATCTTCAAACTTTTTTTTTCTTTATTTTGACTGCTTCAAAAGGTACCGGTACAGGTAAGGGCAATGAACTACCTAATACAGCCTCTCTCTCTCTCTCTCTCTCTCTCTCTCTCTCTCTCTCTCTCTCTCTGTTTTTGTGGCCGAGTGGCTAAGTCAATGGAACTTCAGTTTCTTGGGCTCGGGTTCGATTCCCAAGCCAACCAGAAGCTATTAACAAAAAGGGGATTCCCCTTGAGTCTCTGATCCTGAGGTAGAGAGAATCCGGATATCAAGGTGTTTAATATATAGGTTATATGAATATATATATATATATATATATGTATATATATATATATATATATATGTATATATATATATATATATATATACATATACATATATATATATGTATATATAAGGTGTATATATATGTGTGTATGTATGTATATATAAGGAACAAACACACACATATATATATATATATATATATATGTGTGTGTGTGTGTGTGTGTATTTGGTCACACACGACATTACTTTATTACCTTGAATGAATTTATCCATGACTTCCATATCATGTAAGACCACTGGTAATAACTAAGATGTAAACCAAATTATACGAATATATACTTCCTTTACCAGAAAAAAAAATTGATAAATGTTAAGTAACGAATCACTCATAATTGCTAATACGCCAGCGATTATTTCTGTACAAACCTTACAGTTAGGCCCAAAAGGTCTCTAATTGACCTTGGTTAGGCCTAGGGCCTAGGACTCGAAGTGCCGTAGATGTAGGCCCACTAAAAAAAGGTCTGGCGGTGATGCCAAATAGATGTGAATCGATCATTCACAGTCAAGGTCACTTCGAACGTAAAAGGCTCAATGTCATTGACCGTGGGAGATAATCAATTTGCTCTCTCTCTCTCTCTCTCTCTCTCTCTCTCTCTCTCTCTCTCTCTCTCGAAATCCCACGCCAAATATTGAACTGCTGACTCGAGAACTGACAGAGATTGGTCTTTGATATAAGTGACATCAACGAAAATTCTCTCTCTCTCTCTTCTCTCTCTCTCTCTCTCTCTCTGCATGATCAGCTAGTAATCTGGTTTGAGGAAGACTAGTCATATGCTTAAAAGTTTAAAGGTCGTTCATGAATGGTAAGAGACAAGGGATAGTGACAATGCCCTCGAGACTGACTATAGGCTATATACATATGATCACCAGCCAAGCCCCTCTCCACCCAAGCTAAACTGTGGTGGGTGGGGCTAAACGACGTGATGGGCAGGCTAAACAAGGTGATGGGTGGGACTAAACGAGGTAGTGGGCGGGGATAAACGAGGTGGTGGGTGGGGCTAAACGACGTGATGGGCAGGCTAAACGAGGTGATGGGTGGGACTAAACGAGGTAGTGGGCGGGGATAAACGAGGTGGTGGGTGGGGCTAAACGACGTGATGAGCGGGGCTAAACGAGGTGATGGGCGGGGCTAAACGAGGTGATGGGCGGGCTAAACGAAGTGGTAGGTGGGACTAAACGAGGTGATGGGCAGGACTAAATGAGGTGATGGGCGGGGCTAAACAAGGAGGTGGGCGGGGCTAAACGAGGTGATGAGCGGGGCTAAACGAGGTGATGGGCGGGCTAAACGAGGTGGTAGGTGGGACTAAACGAGGTGATGGGCGGGACTAAATGAGTTGATGGGCGGGGCTAAACAAGGAGGTGGGCGGGGCTAAACGAGGTGGTGGGCGGGGCTAAACAAGGTGGTGGGTAGGACTAAATGAGGTGGTGGGCGGGGCTAAATGAGGTGGTGGGCGGGACTAAACGAGGTTGTGGGCGGAGCTAAACAAGGTGGTGGGCGGGGCTAAATGAGGTGGTGGGCGGTGCTAAACGAGGTGGTGGGCGGGGCTAAACACAGAGACCCTCCGTGAAGCAAGGACATGACAGGGTCCACTCCTTGGATCAAGGCGTACCATTAATTCCAGTCGAAAAGTACTTGATCAGATGACCACTAATAACTCGCCCTCTTTCAGTACTGGCCGCCATCTTGTCACCAAGCCAAGAGTTCGAATCTAACAGCGCTCCCTGACGACAAAAATACCAGTAACGTCATTCATGAAAGGATCCCATTTCAAACCCTTTGGACAATTTGGAAAAGCGATTTCGTTGGCCTCTGAGCTATTCTCGTTAATATGTTTTGTGTTCTTTGATTCGACGAGCTTTGATATCCATCCGATGCAGGAGTGATCAGTCAAAAGGCCTTTCATCGATTGTTCGTCATCATAGGTACACAGATATAGGTGTCACAGACATTATAAAGGCAAATAAACATTTAAAAATACATTATATATATATATATATATATATATCTATATATATATATATATATATATTTATATATATATATATATGTATCTATATATATATATATATATTTATATATATATATGTAACTATATATATATATATATATATATAGATAGATAGATAGATAGTTAGACTAGACGAAACCCCATGAAAAAAGTATATATATGAGTATAGTTTGATTATTATCATTATTAATATTATTATTATTATTATTATAATTAGTACTAGCTAAGCTACAAACCTAGTTAAAAATAAGCAAGATGCTATAAGCCCAAGGGCTCCAACAGGGAAAAAATAGCCCAGTGAGAAAATGATGTCAGGATGCTAGATAACTCATAATCAATCAATCAATCAATTATTCAATCACCTCCACCCCCCTTAAAAGAATAAGAAAACAAAGACAATAAAATCTGGCAAACTCCACAAAAGTTTATTCACTCCCATTAACCCTGTCAAAGGTTACATCATTATCAGCATAAAAATCAGAAATATTTCAATAAACCACTTCTATGACAATTTACTGGAAGAAGGTTGAAAGGAAAAGTAGGTAAAAAAAGAAAAAAAAATATATATATACTGTGTATATATATATATATATATATATGTATATGTATATATATATATATATATATAATCTTTCAATCAATCTGTTTTTCTTATAGGAGATTACTCTCATATTCGGATATATGAGAAGTTGGTTAAAGGTTTATGATCGAAGGAACATTATCATTATTAATTGTTAAGCTACAGCCCTAGTTGGGAAAGCAGGATACTATAAGCCCAAGGGCTCCAACAGGGAAAATAGCTCAGTGAGGAAATGAAACAAGGGAAAATAAAATATTTTAAGAACAGT
>NC_090740.1:4529442-4531942 GCF_036898095.1 Palaemon carinicauda
ACTGAGAAGCCATATGGCAGTTTTGAGAAGCATTATTGCCTCTGATGTCCAACATGTCTGGATGGATAAAGCTCTCATGTTAAAAGATGTGCCGTTATAAAGACACTCCTCTTGGGGCTGATGACAGCCGGCTCAAGCAGACGCCTGGCAAGGTCTAGAGGAAACAACAGAAACAGCTGGTCTGCACTTCTAAGAGCTCTCCCACTGTATTGCATACTCAATGGCCCAGAACTGCCACTGCTTGTGGGTCCATGTGCAAACTAGGGTAACGCTATTACAATGCTTCGTTTCTAGATATTTAAGGAATAGTACCATGGACCATGGGCAGTACTGCACTGGAGGCTATTAATATTATGACTAGCTGCACTGGAGGCTATTAATATTATGACTAGCCAAGTTATAAACCTTCGCTATGACATTGGTTTTCTGAGCAGTGAAGCCACGAGTGATTAAAACTACAGGTTCCCTTAATATGTGGAGTGAAGCAGTATTGGGCATATTCATAAAAAAAGGTTATGTAAAATACTAGGCCTACTCATAAAATGTAAAATACTGGGCCTATTCATAAAAAATATTATGTAAAATACTAGGCCTAATCTTAAAAAAAATTATGTAAAATACTAGGCCTAATCATAAAAAAGGTTATGTAAAATACTAGGACTATTCATAAAAAAGCTTATGTAAAATAGTACGCCTATTCATAAAAAAAGCTACGTAAAATACTAGGGAGTTTAATAAAACTGTAAAATACTGTGCCTATTCATAAAAAAAGATTATGTAAAATACTAGGCCTAATCATAAAAAAGATTATGTAAAATACTAGGCCTAATCATAAAAAAGATTATGTAATATACTATGCCTAATCATAAAAAAGATCATGTAAAATACTAGGACTATTCATAAAAAATTATGTAAAATAATAGGCCTATTCATAAGAAAGCTATGTAAACCACTAGGGAGTTAAATAAAACTAAAATACTAGGCCTATTCATAAAAGACTATGTAAAATACTGAGTCTGTTCATAAACAACGACTATGTATAATAGTAACAAAAATGATCAAATCACCTAGGATGAGTCCTATCACTATCCACACTGAAAAGATCTGACAGAATACACAGTACTTCTAAACTTCATTGAAAGTATTGATAGAAAAAAAAAAAAAAACAGGAAAAGATGGAGTTGAACGGCTTCTTTTGCGCTACACAAAAACCGTTTTGTTTGATATAAATCGATGCGAAAATATGACAGTGAAGAAGGTACACATTTCTTCCTCCGTCCTCACTGCCTGCATGGCTGTGATGTCACATTATACATTGAAAATGATGGGTAACGTCTCTGCCTGGTGCTTGCCAGTCGGGGGTTCGAGTCCCGCTTAGACTCGTTAGTGCCATTAGTGTCTACAACCTTATCATCCTTGCGAGCTAAGGTTGGGGCGGTTTGGGGGAGCCTATAGGACTATCTGCTGAGTCATCAGCAGCCATTGTCTGGCCCTTCATGGTCCTAGTTTGGATGGGGAGGGGGCTTGGGCACTGATCATGAATATTTGGTCAGTCCCTTGACTATAAATACACATGATCAGCCCCAAGCCCCCTCACCACCAAAGCTAGGACCAGGGAGAGCTAGGTAATGGCTTCTGGTGATACAGAAGATACACCTATTGGCTCCCCAACCACCCCCACCTTAGCTCACAAGGATGGTAAGGTTACAGACACTACAAGAAACTATAGAGCTTGAGAGGTACTCGAACCCCAACCCACCAGATCACCAGGCATGGATGTTTTCAATAGGCTCTTACCTCCCTACCTGAATTATAAAATTTTTCTTCATAAACTCTTTTCTTCATTTATATTTTTTTTTTTTTTGCCAAATCTTGTCGTTATCTTGAAAATGGAAATTCAAGCCTCTTGCAAAATTCAAACCAAGAAAAGAAATATTTCTCATATTGGAATTTCTAAGGTCTAATAACCCACTCTTCATGTCAAAACACAATTTGACCTTGCTTAACTTTATGGGCGGAAGGAAGGTCAGATAATAAGTTTGGGTTGTTCCTCAAAAGGGCACTTAGAGAGAGAGAGAGAGAGAGAGAGAGAGAGAGATAGAGAGAATGGGTGGGAGATGGGAACCTGTTACGCATGTTTACGGAAAACATAATTCATATACTTGTTTAAACAAACACACACACACACACACATATATATATAGGTGCCAGTGATGGGAGGTGAGAATGAGAGAGAGATAACAATAGAGGAAGTGAGGAGAGCACTAGATGAAACGAGAGTAGGAAAAGCATCTGGTATGGACGGTGTGAAAGCTGAGATGTTGAAGGAAGGGGGTGTGACTGTACTTGAATGGTTGGTGAGATTGTTTAGTATGTGTTTTGTGTTGTCAATGGTACCAGTAGATTGGGTTTGTGCATGTATTGTACCACTATATAAGGGTAAGGGAGATGTGCATGAGTGTTGTAATTCAAGAGGTATTAGTTTGTTGAGTGTAGTTGG
>NC_090740.1:4536942-4544442 GCF_036898095.1 Palaemon carinicauda
CTTGGTTTACTATCATAGCAATGACCTAAACTCCTATTCCTCTTTTTTATACAATAGAAGGCTCCACAAGGCACTAGAATTGTTGGAAGACCCAGACCTACGTGGCTGAGGAATATGAAGCACGAGGTAGATGATGAATGGTGAAGTACTGAATTAAAAGCTCAAGATAAGAGACGACTGGCGAAATCTAACCGGGGCCCTTTGCGTCAATAGGTGTAGAGGGAGATAATAATGATGACAGGATAAAGGCCTCAGACATGTCCTTGAGTCGTGTCTGGGGTTAGGTCAGTACCCTCACCACTTAGCCAATGCAGATTGGTGATGGTGGGAGACTTTAGTCTGATCTCTCAGAGCAAACAAACCCAACAGGAGTATCCCTGATTAGTACAACTTTGAGGATATATAAAACCCTTTCACTACAGGCACCCTCACAGAAAGGGTTATGGTTGAAGGGGGTTCAAATGTCTTCACATTGCGGGGGCTCACACTCCCTCAAAGGAAGTGGGCCAACACATGGTTGGTTTTGGAAGGAGTCAATAGATAATTTACGATTAAAAGTGTCTGGTTTCGGTTCCAGTTTCATCAAAATAGATGCTCACCAGAACGTCAGCCGGGCAAGCACAAGGCCCCAACTGTGGTGCCCAAGCACAGCAGTGGCCTCCCCAGTAAACAGCTTAAACTCACGGTCCAGGGGTGGAATCGATCTTCTGCCATGCGAATGATAAGCAAAACTCGTTACCACCGTACTACAACAACTTCCTACATATATTGCATTTACCAGTTTATTTCACCTCACGGTCCTGAGGAAACGAACAATATATGGAGGTTGATAGTCTCATATAAGACTGTAAGCTACATAAAGACTTGAAACAAGTGATTGTGAAGATAGCTCTTGTTTTACTCTGATATAATGGTGGATATAACCTTCTAAAGAAGCACTCACAAACAAAAACGAGAGAGAGAGAGAGAGAGAGAGAGAGAGAGAGAGAGAGAGAGAGAGAGAGAGAGAGAGAGAGAGAGAGAGCCTTTTCTCTTAAATGATTATTTTATAGTCGTATCGTTATTTGTTAAGTTTTATTTGTACTAATTACCCTAACCATTTTATTATACACGAGCACACACACACACACGTATATATACTGTGTATGTATGTATGTATGTATGTATGTATATATATATATATATATATATATATATATATATATATATATATATATTATCTGCAGGTAAGTTACATCCCAGGGCACACCCAAGTGTGTGTGGGCACACGCACGACTCTGTGTGGGTACACGCAAGTGTGCACATGCACGAATCTGTGTGTACACATACGTCCACGTGTGTGTGTGTGCACGTACGAGTCTGGGTACACGCGCGTGTGATTGATAAAATACATTAGCGTGTGCAGGATGCCTGCATACACGAGTCGCGTATGTTTATAGCTTACACGCACGACTGCATTCACTTCAGTCGTGCTCATGAGATCCTGTATTCACACCATTCGTACAGCCCTTTTCCGTGCAATCATAATTTACACGACGATTCGTGTGCGTTTATTAACTATACGACCTAATTTACGTACAGCACGTAAGATTTCCAAAACAAACATAATTACCTAAGATTTCTTAGTTTACAGTTAAATATGACATTACTGATACAGAATACTAGTTATCTATAGCTCTTTATATCACTAGTATTATTGATACAAAGATTAATATAGGCCTAGTTAGAACAATAGCAATAAGCTTGCATTTTGTTATTTCAATATTTCATTAATTACTATAGGCCTAGTTAGAATTAAATACATTTAAAATTGAAACAAGAAAATACACATCTTGGTTCATTGCATAGGTCTATATGAAAAGGGGCAGGGACTCCACTGACACTAAAACAGTAGGCCTATATTCAATATAAATACCTGTAGTTCATATAAACTACATTTCTTACATATAACCTTTCACGCATTTAACTGTTAATAGATAACCATAGAATATGGTGTATAAAAACTAATGAAAAATACTAGAAATCAAGTAAATCACTAAAAATTTTCGATCGTGAATATTACATCACAATATACACGATCAGTCGTGTAAAAATAACAGGAGACGTTAGTTTATTACACGACATCGTGCATTAGCCAAATCTTTGCGTGTGTCGGCGTTTGTGCTTTGCCTTCTATACATGAGAATAAAATATTGGCAAATGATATATTCTCAGTCACCTATACATAAAAGTATGTCTACGTTTGATAATGTGAATTTGCAATGCTTATTTTCATCAAATTATTAGACAAAAATTCTTATTCTAAGCTTTTACCACTGTATCTTTATTACTACTATTATTATTATTAGCTAAGCTACAACCTTAGTTGGAAAAGCAGGATGCTATAAACCCAAGGTTTCCAACAGGGAAAATAGCCCAGTGAGGAAAGGAAATAAACAAACTACATGATAAGTAGGATGCTGTAAGACCAAGGGCTCCAACAGGGAAAAATAGCCCAGTAAGGAAAGGATATAAGGAAATAAATAAACTATATGAGAAGTAATGAATAATTGAAATAATATATTTCAAGAACAGTAACAATAAAACATCTTTTATATATGAACTATAAAGTCTTATGTAGAGTCTTTCTAATAAGTAGCCAAAAAGTATATAAATTATTGTTTTTGAGTGACTAAAAATTAAAATCAAGATGTGTGATGTTGTAAATTGTTAAATTAGATGGATTTGTTTATAGAAATATGCAATTAAATGTGATTATACTGTAAATATTGTGATTGTAAAGAATATGTAATTTAACATTTTAATAAAAAGAAAAAAAATAGCCCCTGGGCTTATGGCATCCTGCTTTTTCAACTAGGGTTGTAGTTTAGCACGTAATAATAATAATAGCTGCCTTTGTTGACCCAAACAACTGCAACGTAAACAAACAGATCAACAAGTTCTCAGACAGAGAAAGACTTGAAAAATCTCCATTCGTGTAGGCCTGTTTATCAAATCCCGTGCAGACAACAGCAGCTGTCAGGAGCCTACCATCCTTTTCATATAGGCCTAATCATTTTGTTTGTAATCTCCCGTCACCTAAACTTATATACCAAACTATATATAATGTAAACAAAATATCTAAAGCAACGAGGCATCATATAACCATTCCACAACACTCGTTTTATCGTAAAGGAACTCCAAAAATGTAGCCACTCATCTAGTGACGTCACTGCATGTTTGTAAACAATAGCGAGAGAGAGAGGAGATAGCAACAGTACTAGATGGATTAAATCGCTTAGAAACGTTTTTATACATACATTATCTATGCATGCTTCGCTCTCATCATACAGTAAATATAATTTATGACAAAATTACGTCACGGGACAAATGACAAAAAAAAAAATGCGAATAACATACCTCATGGATAATGAATCTGTCCTTTTTTTTCTTTTACTCCAACATTGAAGGCTTCGCTCTCATTATACAGTAAATATAATCTATGACAAAATTACGTCACGTGACAAATAACAAAATAAAAATGCGAATAACATACCTCATGGATAATGAATCTGTCCTTTTTTTTCTTTTACTCCAACATTGAAGGCTTCACAGTCCGTTAACTCCCAAAGCGAGATAAGACGAAGAAGAACGTTGTCTTCGCAATTGCAGATGATTGTTTTGCTTATCAATTAAGTTTTGCCAGTGAGAAAAACCTTCTCCACACGAAAGATGATGGCTTTGCGAACTATAACATCCCCACCACAGCCCAAAAAACGGGAAGGAATCACTACCGACCAGCCCACCTCTCTCTCTCTCTCTTTCTCTCACGCAAAAGAATCGATAAGCACTCGATCGGGGGATCTTGCCCTCGTGCCCGATAAATGGCCAATATCTCTGCACCCGATAATTCACTTTTCATTTACGTGCGTTTCCCACTCGCCCGGTCATTTAATCTTTCTCTCTGATTAACGGTGTTGTGTGACGGTGGGGGGGATCAAGAGACGGCGGCGGGAGCCAAATGAGTTAGCTCTTACCACTCACAAGGATAAGAAGAGACTGAATAACAATTGGCAAGGCCGCCGCTAGGGTGTGGGTCTGTGGGACGACTGCTTTGAGTTGCCATGTGTTGCTATTTCAAATGCCAGATACTTCTTTTTGTCCATTATTATTATTATTATTATTATTATTATTATTATTATTATTATTATTATTATTTGCAAAGCTATAATCTTAGCTGGAAAAGCAGGATGCTATGAGCTCAAGGGCTCCAACAGGAAAAAATAGCCCCGTGAGGAAAGGAAATAAATAAACTACGGGACTTAATGAACGATAAAAATAAAACATTTCACGAATGCAGCATTAAAATAAATCTTTCATATATAAACAATAAAAACTTTAAAAATAAAAGGAAGAGCGAAATACGAAACAGTGTACCCGAGTGTAGGCCTACCTTATAATTTCATCTCTGGTAACGTTTTGTGATTTAATTCACAAAACTATAAAAGCCAGTTGGATCCCATTTCAAACATATCAAAATCTAGTATATACTCTCACAAATTAAAATGTAAATTATAATTTTAAAATAAAAATAAGATATTTTAAGAGATAGATTGTTCTATTCACTCGTTTAAATGACATTTTTTCTAATTACGAATATTTGTCGTAATTTGCACAGTAGGCCTACTGGTAAAGACAACATAATTCCTTTTTCGTATATTAATTTCTAATTTCGACTCAAACATGTCGATAGTGAAACGGTGGTATAAAAGTAATATGCAGGTTGCAATACATGATTTTCCAAATATAAAATCTCAATTATTCATGCATAATTAGATTTATTTTTGGGGTGGGGGGCAAATTACGAAAACATAAAGCTTAGACGCATGAAAAATGATGTTTCACATACAGAATTTTAGTTACATTCATATTATAGTATACAAACTGATTAGTTGCAAGGGTATAATGAAATATTAAAATCATTTTCTCGAATAATCTTAAGTTTTAAACATAGGCCTACACGCCGTCTCTTGACAAATAATATATAAAATAGTTTGATACTTAGGCCTGATAAAAATTCATTATATATCCAATCACCTGATAAATAATTATCACACATTATTATTATTATTATTATTATTATTATTATTATTATTATTATTACTTGCTAAGCTACAACCCTAGTTGGAAAATCAGGATGCTATAAGCCCAGTGGCCCCAAACAGGGAAAATAACTCAGTAAGGATAGGAAACAAGGAAAAATACAATATTTTAAGAACAGTAGCATTAAAATGCTGTACATATTGATTTGTACAGAATATATACTTACATATTGTTCACTCAACGATAAAAGAAACTAGACAAAATATAAATATATATATAAAAGGAAAAACAAGATAGACTATACGTTCTTAGGTGATTCATCGTAAAGCAAATTGAATTATTGCCAAGTATTGCCAGAGAGCTTTTCCGTAGAGTTGCATATATAAGAGAATTTCTTGAATAAACGATATTTGATGTGAATTAAACTGGGGCGGGTGAATGAAAGGAATTCTGGACATGTGTTGGGAGTCACGCATTATTATTATTATTATTATACAGAGAGAGAGAGAGAGAGAGAGAGAGAGAGAGAGAGAGAGAGAGAGAGAGAGAGAGAGAGAGAGAGAGAGGGGGGGTTGCGTGTGTGCATATCTGTATAGATATTTTCCCGGGGTGCGTACACTGATACTACTACTACTACTACTACTACTACTACTACTACTACTACTACTACTACTACTACTAATAATAATAATAATAATAATAATAATAACGACAGCAATAATAATAATAACTTCTACTACTAATACTACTACAACAACAACAACAGCAACAACAGCAATACTAATAATAATAATAATAATAATAATAATAATAATAATAAATAACAATAATAATAATAACAATAATAATAACTACAACAGCAATAACAACACCAATAACAACAACAACAACAATAATAATAATAATAATAATAATAATAACAATAGCAATAATAATAATAATAATAATAATAATAATAATAATGATAATAATAACTACAACAGCAATAACAACACCAATAACAACAACAATATTAATAATAACAATAACAATAATAATAATAATAATAATGATAATAATAATAAAAATTATAATAATAATAATAATAATAATAATAATAATAACAATAATAATAATATCTGCGATTCCTCCATCCATCCGAGGCCGCGTTCAGTGTCCAGATGACAAAGAACAGGATCGATGCGATCGATGGGACGTTCGTGGAACGAGATGTCCGGACTGACCGATATCCTTTGGAATCTCATCCAAGAATATCCTTCAAATGTCACAGATGATGATGAGGATGATGAGAGGAGAATGACGTCACGGGAGGCGGTATCACACAATCGTTTTTTTATAGTATCTTCTAGGCAGGCTGTTTTCTGCTCGCTTGATGTTGACTTAATGAACGAATTTTTTTTTCTTCTTTTTCTATTGTTATTGTTTAATTTTTTTACTGATATTGGTTAATAATTTTCTGTTCTCTTTATTAATATTGATTACTTACAGTATTTTCTTTTCTTTTTATTAATATTGGCTTATTTTTTTTATATTGATTACTTATTACCTTTCTTTTTTTTAATAATGGCTACTTGTCCTTTTTTTTTATTAATATAGGCTATTTATCATATTTTGTCTACTTGTTAACCTCTTTGTTGATATTTGCTATTATTAACACAAAATTTGCCTTGTGATAATGTGTGACATTATTTTGAATATACAACATATATATTTTGTCAATGTAGATTTCTTTTCAAAGTTAAAGAGAGTTATATTTTGGTCAGTTATATTTTATGGGATTTTGAGAATTTTTCTGTTTTTTTTTTTAATATTTCAATGTTTTTGATAAGCATGTTTAATAGACGAAATTTAAATACCTATTTATTGTAGGTTTTTATCTTTATTTTTTTTTAAGTAGATGAAATATATCTTATATCTTATAGGCCTATGTCTAAAATTCATTTGGGCCAGCTCCGTAGCTAAAAGGGGAATAATAATAATAATAATAATAATAATAATAATAATAATAATAATTTTGACATTCTCAGACTCCTTTTACCCACATCCATGTTCATGACCCTTTTACTCAAATAGCCCTCTTCTTTTCTCATAACATGACCAAACCAGTCTTCTTAGCTACACCTTCTTCCATAGTCTCAATAGTCATTCATGATTCTATCTCATTTAGTAACCCGCGCATTCATTTCAACATTCTCATTTATGCCACATTCACTTTCAGTTCTTTGGTCTTCTTTATCCCTCACCTAGAACTTCTTAAGGTTGTAGTGGCCTATTGAAAACATCCCTGCCTGGTGATCTCCCAGACTGGGGTTAGAGTCCCGCTTGAGCTCGATATCTTCTTGTAGTGTTTGCAACCTCACAATATGAGCTATGGATGGTGGGGTTGGGGAAGCCTATAGGTCTACGTGCTGAAGCATC
>NC_090740.1:4549442-4561942 GCF_036898095.1 Palaemon carinicauda
TTATTATTATTTTCATCATCATCATCATCATCATTATTATTATTATTATTATTATTATTACAAACTTAACTATAATCTTAACTGGAAAAGCAAAATGTTATAAGCCCAAGGGCTCCATCAGGGAAAAATAGCCCAGTGAGGGAAGGAAACAAAGAAATAAATGAACTATAAGCAAAGTACTAATCAATCACAATAAAATATTTCAAGAACTGTAACACCATTAAATTAGATCTTTCATATAGGAACTATAACAACTTGAAAAAAAACAAGAGGAAGAGAAACAAGACAGAATACTGTGCCTGAGTGTACCCTCAAGCAAGAGAACTCTACCCCAAGACAGTGGAAGACCATGGTACAGAGGCTATGGCACTACCCAAGACTTGAGAACAATGGTTTGATTTTGGAGTGTCCTTCTCCTAGAAGAGCTGCTTACCATAGGTAGAGAGTCTCTTCTACCCTTACCAAGAGGAAAGTAGCCACTGAACAATTACAGTGCAGGAGTTAACCCTTCAGCAAAGAATTGTTTAGTAATCTGTGTTGTCAGGTGTATGAGGAAAGAGGAGAATGTGGAATGTATGAGCAGTAACCAGAGAGAGGGATCCAATGTAGTACTGATTGGTCAGTCAAAGGACCTAATGACACTCTGACGGTAGTATCTCAACGGGGGACTGGTGTCCTGGCCAACCTAATACCTATATACAGTATATATATATATATATATATACTGTATATATATATATATATATATATGTATATGTATATATATAAATTTATATATATACAATATATATATATATATATATACAATTATATATATATATATACAATTATATATATATATATATATATACTGTATACACACAATATATATATATATATATATTGTATACACACAATATATATATATATATATACTATATATTCATATATAAATGTGTGAGTACATGAAACTTACTCGATATATCAACATGAATTAAATATACTCTCTCTCTCTCTCTCTCTCTCTCTCTCTCTCTCTCCGCATCTTTATTAAGTAAGACAACTTGATTTTATTAACGCGATATCGCTAACATATTACGTAAAAACTGGAGTGCCTTAGGAATGCATCCCATATTGATCTTGCGCCAAACGAGTTTTTTTTGTTGTTGTTGTTGTTGAGACTAGTTTTTTAGGACTGGATTTAATATCTAAACCTTTGCTTCTTTATTTACAAAGTAATGTTGTTTAGTTGTTGTGGCCTATTGGAGACGTACTTGCCTGGCGATTTACTGGACTGGGGTTCCAGTCCCGCCTAAACTCGATAGTTTCTTGTAGCGTCTGCAACCTCATCATCCTTGTGAACTAAGAATAATTTTGGGGGAGTCTATAGGTCTATCTGCTGAGTCATCAGCAGCCATTGGCTGGCTCTCCATGGTCTTAGCTAGGGTTGAGAGGGGGCTTGGGCGCTGATCATGCGTAGGGCACTGTCACTCTACCCTGCCTCTGCCCTTCATGAGCTGCCTTTAATAGTTACTTCCACGAGCGCCTACAAACTTACACTATCTGCTTCCAAAAACTTATCATCACTCAGCTGTCTCTTTTCTGTTTTTACTAAATAAAAAGATAAAAAAATAAAGAATATACTTGATCCAAAACTACAGTCTTTTGTTTTTGACGGCATATCTTCATTAATATCTTTTATTCAGTTCTGATCATCTATTAACTTTTCCCACTGCACATACTTCCTTGTAGAACATCTCATTGTTCTCCCTAAAAGAAAGAAAAAAAAAACTTTTTATTGGTTTCTTTAATTTCAATGAATCCTTCCAAAATCCTTCCACTAATTGTGAAGGTGAAATTACTGTCAATTGGTTATGGTTTAGAATCCTTAATGAACAGGAAGACTCAATAATACAAACCGTTACATTCCTGGTGTTTTAGTTGTGTGTGTGAGAGAGAGAGAGAGAGAGAGAGAGAGAGAGAGAGAGTGAGAGAGAGAGGAGGGGGGCCCAAACATGGTGAAATGCTAAGGAAAAGTAGAATAATGAAACAGCTGAAATTAGGTTAACAAAACCATTCCTTTTATGCCAATTCTCTTTCAAGAGAAATGGGTTTTTTCCTTACAGCCACCTATCTCTCTCTCTCTCTCTCTCTCTCTCTCTCTCTCTCTCTCTCTCTCTCTACGAGATAGCCTAAATCTTCCGCATTGTCGTTAAACTTTATCCTCCAAATATGGAAAATTCTTGACCTTCATCCCGTCAGACATAGAACCATAGACTCACCTTCAAGAAAGGATTAATTTGTTTGTTTACGACGAGAAGATTTAGTGCATTATTTCACGTACAATTTAACACCATTTAACATCTCAGATGATAATTTGTTTGATGGACAAGCTTCCTTAGCGCTCTATCATGCCATAGGCCTAAGCACCAACCACC
This sequence comes from Palaemon carinicauda, assembly GCF_036898095.1. Lineage (NCBI taxonomy): Eukaryota > Metazoa > Arthropoda > Malacostraca > Decapoda > Palaemonidae > Palaemon > Palaemon carinicauda. The sequence continues at coordinate 4,551,860 of NC_090740.1, forward strand.
AGTTCAGATATTACCATTGAGTAGCTGAATCCTATAAGATTTGGTCTAATAGTCTATAGTCAATTTTTTTAGCGAGGCAGATTTGCACCGAGTCGCAGCGGTGCCCTTTTAGCTTGGAAAAGTTTCCTGATCGCTGATTAGTTGGACAAGATAATTCTAACCAATCAGCGATCACGAAACTTTCCCGAGCTAAAAGGGCACAGCTGCGAGTAGGTGCAAATCTGCCTCGCTAAAAGAAATGGACTATAGTGGTTAAGTTTTCTCTAAGTGCAGGTTTTTACGACTAACAAATCGTGTCGTCTTATATGGTCCTTACACATCCTGTTTCTTCATCAAATATTTGGAAAATTACAACATTAAGCTTATAAAAAGGAGTTTGGTATGGTCAATTAGGTCTTGTCAAATTGTTTGGGATGGCTATGTTGTTGTTCTGTGTATTCTAAAAGAAAATTCTAATCTTGAAGGTTTTATAGCTATTATTATTATTATTATTATTATTATTATTATTATTATTATTACTTGCTAGGCAACAACCCTTGTTGGAAAAGCAAGGACTCCAACAAGGAAAAAGAGCCCAGCGAGGAAAGAAAATAAGGAAATATTAAACTACAAGAGAAGTAATGAACAATTAAAGTAAAATATTCTAAGAACAGTAACAACATTAAAATAGATCTTTCATCTATAAACTATAAATAACTTTAAAAAAACAAGAGGAAGAGAAATAAGTTAGAAAAGTGTGCCCGAGTGTACCCTCAAGCAAGAGAATTCTACCCCCAAAATTGGTGCAAAAATCCATATGAAGCAAATCAAAGCAGTCTTGAATCTAACCCAAAAGAGAGAGAGAGAGAGAGAGAGAGAGAGAGAGAGAGAGAGAGAACCATTGGGACGAATAAGTTTATATGAATGCATTAACAAAAGAAGTTAGAAAAGAAAGAAACTTGGATATAAATAAGTCTACAATAATTAATTAAGTGATTATTAACATGACGTTGAAAGGAATATTCGTGTGGTGTCACGAATTTTAGATATAAAATCATATATAATTAACGACGGTAAGTTTAATTTAGGCTTTAAATTTACAATGGATGTTTAGCTTACTCGTATAACATAATAATAATAATAATAATAATAATAATAATAATTAAAAAAAAGTCTTGGAACACCGACACTCCTGACGCAGTGTCTACAACATCGGCCTAACAACAGTCTCTCTCTCTCTCTCTCTCTCTCTCTCTCTCTCTCCAATAATAATAATAATAATAATAATAATAATAATAATAATTAAAAAAATGTCTTGGAACACCGACACTCTTGACGCAGTGTCTACAACATCGGCCTAACAACAGTCTCTCTCTCTCTCTCTCTCTCTCTCTCTCTCTCTCAATAATAATAACAATAATAATAATAACAATAATAATAATTAATAACAAGTCTTGGAAAACCGACACTCTTGACGCAGTCTAAAACATCGGCCTAACAACAGTCTCTCTCTCTCTCTCTCTCTCTCTCTCTCTCTCTCTCCAATAATAATAACAATAATAATAATAACAATAATAATAATTAAAAAAATGTCTTGGAACACCGACACTCTTGACGCAGTATCTACAACATCGGCCTAACAACAGTCTCTCTCTCTCTCTCTCTCTCTCTCTCTCTCTCTCTCTCTCCAATAATGATTCAAAAGGGTGACAGCCTACAACACTCCTCCTGACTCGCCTTAACCTTGGCCCTTTGCCTCGTTCGATAAAACGGTCCGAAAAAACACCGAAGTGATCAGAGAACAGCTCTTCTTCCTCGCGCAACAAGTGGTAATTGAACTTTTATCAAAGAGGATTAAGATTCGTTCTATTTCTTTTATAAAAATGTACTATATCTTATAAAAATGTACTATATCTTATAAAAATGTACTATATCTTACAAAAAATGTACTATATCTTACAAAAAATGTACTATATCTTACAAAAAAAGTACTGTCTGATAAAAACTGTACTATATCTTACAAAAAATGTACTATATCTCATAAAAAATGTACTATATCTTACAAAAAAGGTACTATATCTTACAAAAAATGTACTATATCTTATAAAAATGTACTATATCTTACAAAAAATGTACTATATCTTACAAAAATGTACTATATCTTACAAAATATGTACTATATCTTACAAAAAATGTACTATATCTTATAAAAATTGTACTATATCTTACAAAAAATGTACTATATCTTACACAAAAATGTTTTATGATATATGAGTTGAAATACTGAGAGTTAACCAAATTCTCTATGCTCGGTGCTAGCCAGACCAAACTGGAATTATGGTTGACAAATTTTTATCAGACTCCGGATATATAAAGGTAAAATAATAGACCGAGTGTCCTTAACAAAGCTGTTTTAATGCTAGATATGGAGGCTGGTATGCCCATTCCATCGGCCTCAGGATAAATCTGATTATTTCGTAACTGAAAAGCAAGTTGCAAATGTTCACCTAAATGTTCACCGGAAACTTCTGACCATGACTACGAAAACTGGAACTTGGTGATGTCTCTGATATAGGCCTAAACTAGATTGAAACTACATCATTAATAAAGAGTCGGCTGCTATAAACGGTGGGCCTAGGGTGCAACAATATACTATACTAAATTCTTTTTAATGAGGCGCATTTGCACCGACTCGCAGCGTTGCCCTTTAAGCTCGGAAAAGTTTTCTGCTCTCTGATTGGTTAGAATTATCTTGTCCAACCAATCAGCGATCAGGAAACGTTTCCGAGCTAAAAGGGCACCACTGCGAGTCGGTGCAAATATGCCTCACTAAAAAGAATTGACTATAGTATTCATGTGTAGGCCTACTGTACAGTATATGCGTTATTGAGTTTATAGTCATATCTATGTCTGTTCCATTATCATTATTATTATTATTATCATCATTATTATTATCATCACGTAATCTGTGGGTATAGCTTTTATGTTATATATATATATATATATATATATATATATATATCCCTTTCTGAATAGGGATACCTTAACATGGTGAAAGGGTTTGTGTATCGCCATGATCAGGAAATAGAAATTAACACAATCATGATTATAATATCTACTTAACATTAAGATCGATCGTTGGACGCTCTCTCTCTCTCTCTCTCTCTCTCTCTCTCTCTCTGGAGTTAGATTCACGACTGCTTTAATTCGCTTCATATAGATTTTTATACCGACTACATTATTAATCAAGGAAAATAGTACCAAGGTCTTCCACTATCTTAGGTTAGAGTTCTCTTGCTTGAGAACTCTTATTTTTCTTCCTCTTGTTTTGTGAAGTTTTATATAGTTTATAGATGAAAGATCTATTTCAATGTTGTTACTGTTATTACAATATTTTAATTGTTCATTACTTCTCTTGAAGTTTATTTCTTTATTTCTTTTTCTTTCAACGAATCTTCAAAGTAATCACTCCATCGACTAGGGACAATATTCCTTTCAGCCGTTATCTTTCAATTTAAATCTTCAGTTTCCGCTTTTACACTATAGTCCATTTCTTTTAGCGAGTCCTATTTGCACCGACTCGCAACGGTGCCCTTTTAGCTCGGAAAAGTTTCCTGATCGCTGATTGGTTGGACAAGATAATTCTAACCAATCAGCAACCAGGAAACTTTACCGAGCTAAAAGGGCACCGTTGCGAGTCGGTGCAAATATGACTCGCTAAAAGAAATGGACTATAGTGGAGGACAACTTCTCAAACTCCATAAATTTCTCTTTCACTCCCTCTTTGTTTCTATTACTTGCCTACTTTTATTTTATCTTTCATCTTTTTTTTTTACTCATATAGAATATTCTTATATTACGCAATTTCAGTTCAACCATCTTTTGTTTTATCTAACTTTCCCTTAGCCACTTACTGGTTTTACTCCGTCATCCATAACCTCCTGTACTAAGTAAGATTTCCTTAAAAATTTAAGGTGCTTTAAAGCTCACTCTTCCAACTCTGCCCTTAACTATAGCATTTTTCCTTATTTAAAGGTTTAAAGGTCGCTCATGAATGGCAGAGGCAAGGGACAGTGACAATGCCATAGCAGGACAATGTCATAGAGGCTGACCATATATACATATGATCAGCAGACACCTCTCCATCAATCTAGGACCAGGTAGGGCCAGGCAATGACTGCTAATGACTCCGCATGTAGACATATAGGCTCCCTAAATTCCCACTCCTAGCTCACAAGGATGGTGACCAGGGAGGGCCAGACAATGGCTGCTAATAGCTCAACAGATAGATAAGCTCTCTTAAACACCCCATCCCCAGGTCACAAGGTTGGTGACCAAGGAGGGCCAGACAATGGCTGCTAATAGCTCAACAGGTAGACCTATAAGCTCTCTTAAACACCCCATCACCAGGTCACAAGGATAGAAAGGTTACAAACTCTACATGACACTATTAAGCTTAAGCGGGGTGTCGAACCCTCGTCCAGGATATTACCAGGCAAGGACTTTTCCAATATAGTACCATGTATAAGTCTATGAGACCAGTAAGGGTTCTCCATTATGAAGGCGGCCTCGGAAACTTCAACATCAACACACGCAATCTATTTTATTTATAGATCTGTGTCACTGAAATTCCCGGTGTTGGAGGCCTCCGGTGGGCGTTTCCACTACTCTAGAAGAACCGGGAATCCACGAGAGCTTCCGCATTGAAATTATAGACTAATGATTTTACACACACTTCACTTCACTTCCACTCCCAGGTAGGCTTTCAGCCTGTCAGTGGAATCAGTTGTCTTCTCCACTCAATTCTGTTTTCAAAAATTCGCTCTCTTCTCAGCTGTTCAATTGTTGGCATGTTGTTCTTTGTCAAAATCTCTTCAATTCCATCCCTCCAGCGTTTACGTGGTCTACCTCTTGATCTCCTCCCACCAGGCGTCCAGTCCCATCTCTTCCTTGCAATTCTATTTCCATCCATTCTCATTAAATGTCCCAACCATCTCAGCTGTCCCTTCTCAATCTTGTTCAACATAGGAGATACCCCAACCATCCTTCTAAAATCTACATTTCTTATTCTATCTCTTCTTGTTTTGTGCATTATTGTTCTCAGGATTTTCATCTCTGAAGCTTGGACTCTGCTCCTGTCTTTGATGGTCATTGTCCAGCTCTCTGATCCATATGTCATGATTAGTGTTAGTAATCCTTCAAATATGGTTTTCTTTACTTCTATAGGTACGTATGTATCTCTCATAATTGGATAGAGTGCTCCACAGCATTTATTATATTTCTGTATTCGTTCAGTAATTTCTTCTTTGTTCTTATAGCCGTTGTCTGTAAACATACACCCTAAATACTTGAATGCGTTGGTGTCCTTAATTACCGTATTTCTTATCATGATGTTCGTTGGAGCTTGTTGTTGTTTGCTGATTGTTAATATTTCTGTTTTATTAATGTTCATCTTCATTTTACAATTTTGAATTATTAACACTTCCAATTTCATTCACCTTTTCAACAGTAAAGAAAATTAGTGTCCAACCAAATCTATTATATAGATTGTTTATATATTCTATATTTTCATATGTCCAGGTAGGAATTATTTTAACGTGGTATTTGAATTAACGATCATGAAGATTTTTCATTTTCTTCTCCAATAATAATAATAATAATAATAATAATAATAATAATAATAATAATATCCACCAATTATTGGAAAGACCCAGGCCTACATGGCTGAGAACTATCAAGCGTGAAGTAGGTGATGAATGGAGAAGTATTGATTTAAAAGCTCAAGATAGAGACGACTGGCGAAATCTAACCGAGGCCCTTTGGGTCGATATGCGTAGGAAGAGAGGATGATGATGAAGGAATTTTCATTTTGGAATTTCAAGAACATTATCAACATAACATTTGTTAATAGAAATACACTTTAAAACTAAATTTGAATTTTTGTATACTCAACCACATAAGGTCAATAAATTGGTTAGTAACTCTAAAGAATCAGCGTTATTATTATTATTATTATTATTATTATTATTACTTGCTAAGCTAATACCCTAACTGGAAAAGCAGGATGCTATTAGCCCAGGGGCTCCGATTGGAAAATAGTCCACCGAGGAAAGGAAACAGGATTAATAAAATATTTCAAGAACAGTAACAACATTGAAATAAATATCTCCTATATAGAGTATAAGAACTTCAACAAAACAAGAGGAAGAGAAATTAGATAGAATAATGGGCCGAGTGTAACCTCAAGCAAGGGAACTCTAACTGACTATCAATGAAGGAATACTTAAATTGACTAATCATAATCATATATTAAAGAGATCAGTTGAAATTTTGTGTTTATATTAAACAGATTGTGAATGAAAGCGACTAGTTTGGATTCAATATCTTGTATTTTACTTTACTTAGTGTATTTGTGTTACAATATATCATCATTATCTCCTCCTAGGCCTATTGACGCAAAGGTCCTCGGTTAGATTTCCCCAGTCGTCTCTATCTTGAGATTTTAAATCGATACTTCTACATTCAGTTCAAATACATATCTACGCAATTTTGTAAACAATCTAGATACCCTAATAATTATCTATTCGAGTAAATAAATACGTAAGTAAATTAATAACATAAGTAAATAAGGAACGAAAGAAAATACTAGAACGTAACAAGTGTTTAACTGTCCTTCTGATCGTGTACCTCCTCCCTAACCACGTACTCTCTCTCTCTCTCTCTCTCTCTCTCTCTCTCTCTCTCCAGTAGAGTCATTGGGTACAGTACAATGCGGCGCAGTTTGTTCAGTCCGCGTTCTCTCTCTAGACCGAGGTTCGGCTTCTCTTTTTGCACTTGGCTACATCCTCCTGTTTTAAGTGGACCATTCTCAACAATCTGCTCGTTGCATGCAGCAAATTTCAATGCTCATTTGACTCTTGGGGTAAAAGCGTTTCCCACCGACATTGCCAACTCTCTCTCTCTCTCTCTCTCTCTCTCTCTCTCTCTCTCTCTCTCTCTCTCAACCATCGCCTTATCCAACATGTCAGGATGCCAGAGAACTTCAAATCATTCATTCGCCTTATCCACTCATTTTTTTTTTATTTCGTATGGGACAGCTATTTCCGATAATAATTATGATTATTATTATGATTATTTCGATAATGGTAATTCATAGCATAGCCTAGCTTGTATTATAATAATAATAATAATAATAATAATAATAATAATAATAATACATTCTAAATATTTCATTGAGTGAATTACCCAGCAAACATTTGGAACACATTCCGTTAGGCCTATTCGTTCGCTTAGGTGCAATGTGACTCACAATTAATGTGATAAAAAGCACTACATTCTAGAAAAATCTTTATTTAAATGATCCAGTGCATGTTTTAGCTTAAATTTCCTTAATCCATCTAATTTCTAGTATGGAATCAAAGTATATGTCAGAAAATTCTTCAAAATTGACCAATATGAGCACTTCTTCTTGCTTGCATGCATGACTCATTGTCCTTTGTTCTTGAAAGCCAGAGAATTCATATTTTTCCCGCCTTTACAAACCTTATTTATATATGCAACTAAAAACTCTATCTATGCTCACTTAAAATGTATAACTCCATCTCAACAAAGAAAATTGATTCACCAATTATTTCCACCATTTCCCGGACATCATTAGTCTGCCAAAAAGTTTCTTCGCATTTGTGTTGCTTCCTTCCTTGATGGACATTGTTGGTGGCAGGCCAAGGCAGAATAGCAACTGGTGTTTTGGTTTGAAGTGATAGAGAGTTAAGTGACACGTAGATTTGAGAACAGAAGTTCTTTCTATATTCGAGAAGGAGATTTGTAAACTACGAATTGCATGGTTCTAGGGCTGGCTTCTTTTACGTCATAATTTTAAGATTTGGAATTTAATTTCGATATTTTTTTCGTATCTACGAATTTTATTATTATTATTATTATTATTATTATTATTATTATTACTTGCTAAGTTACAACCCTAGTTGGAAAAGCAAGATGCTACAAACCCAAGGGCTCCAAAAGAGAAAGATAGCCCAGTGAGGAAAGGAAATAAGATTTGGAATTTAATTTCGATTTTTATTGTATCTACGAATTATTATTATTATTATTATCATTATTATTATTATTACTTGCTAAGCTACAACCCCAGTTGGAAAAGCAAGATGCTACAAACCCAAGGGCTCCGAAAGAGAAAGATAGCCCAGTGAGGGAAAGGAAATAAGAAAATAAACAAACCACAATAGTAATGAACAATTAGAATAAAACATTTTAAGAACAGTAACAACATTGGAATAGATTTTTCGTATATAAACTGTGAAAACATTCGCTGAAAAGTTTGAACTTCTAAAGTTATGGGACTATTTTCTATTAACTCACTGTTAATTTCTTCATAAGTTTAAAGTTAACGACCAGACTTCATTTTTAATATTTTTCTTGTTCGATATAGTTCAAGTCCAGTCATCTATCAATTTCTCTTTATATATATATATATATATATATATATATATATATATATATATATATATATATATATATATATATATATGTACATATATTTGTTATCAAATTATTCTACTCTGTTTTTTAATTTTTCTGCACATCTAGTTAGGCTCACTTTGCAACTTGAATTGATTATATATATATATATATATATATATATATATATATATATATATATATATATATATATATATATATATATGTGTGTGTGTGTGTGTGTGTGTGTGTGTGTGTGTGTGTGTGTGTGTGCGTGGACCTTGATATACAGGAAGTGCGGTATTCTTACAATATGAGTCAAATGACGCTGTGTTGGGGAGGGTGGTTTAAATGTTCGGCTGAAGAACCTCTTGTATAAGTAACTGAATGAAGCAGTAACTTACGTTGTTCTCTTCTAGAGCCACCCATTATATATATATATATATATATATATATATATATATATATATATATATATATATATATATATATATATATATATATATATCCCAACAAAGAGAACTGATTGCCATTCATACCTCACTCCCACAAAGACACAATGGATTGGACTAAACTTAGCCTCGTGTCGTTTTCCTTAATCAAACATGGAGCTCATCTAAAAATTTACCCTAATTAAACAAAACCTCATAATACTTATAAATTTATCCTCGGCCATTGCCTAAAATTATCCATGAGGACCATGACAATCACCATGTGCATGTACTATTGACCTGTCATTTCCATAGCTAATTTCGGTTTGAACATTGGCCTATTTCCTTTGACGTCCCTTCATGACTGAAGTCGAAGTCAGATCATGAATTCATGTCATGAGAATTTCCAATTAAAGGTTCGGGACACGTCCTGCTTGCGAGAAGTCACACGATTGCCTCTCTCTCTCTCTCTCTCTCTCTCTCTCTCTCTCTCTCTCTCTCTCTCTCTCTCTCTCTCTCACTGCAACTGATACGAAACTTCACATAAATCTCTTGAATATTTATGTATTATCAGAAGTTCAGATACCTAACTGTAAGGTAGTACTACCTTGAACAATGTTGCATACTCTGAATATCAAGGTTGTTTGCAATCTACGAGCTACCTTTGTTGCAACTTGCAAAGGAGAAGCTTCAACTCGAGCCTGGGTTCGCTTTTCTTTTTCTTCTTCTGTTTTCAAAAAATGCACTCATCATTACTGGGTACTAAGTCATGCTTTTGCAATGGTTCAATTGCACGTCATTTATTTAAAGATGTACAGCCAAGAAACACGGAGAGAGAGAGAGAGAGAGAGAGAGAGAGAGAGAGAGAGAGAGAGAGAGAGAGAGAGAGGGCGGTGGTCATATGCGTTCTAGCAAACGCTAGTGTATGTTCAGTGATAATACAGCTCTTAACAGTTCTAAAATGTATTGATACATTAAACCAAAGACTCCCAAAAGCTCACAACTTTATTTTACAACCTTCTAGACAACAGGAAATTCCTAATTATTGCTCATGTAAGCAAATCTATTTTTAAACCAAGGGGGCTGGGGAGAGCTAGGGAGGGCCCAGCCTGACATACCAACATCCCCTAACCTCCCCCTCCCCATCTCGGCTATTTACATAATGTTTTGGGTAGCCACGTGCAGCTGACTGTCCTGA
>NC_090740.1:4566942-4571290 GCF_036898095.1 Palaemon carinicauda
GTTTTTGTTGTTGTCATGTTTAATGTGTAGCAAAAGAGAGAGAGAGAGAGAGAGAGAGAGAGAGAGAGAGAGAGAGAGAGAGAGAGAGAGAGAGAGTGTTATTGAATTAAATGCTCCTTGTACAGCAGAACCCTTTTCTCCTTGTGTTTCACGAGAGAGAGAGAGAGAGAGAGAGAGAGAGAGAGAGAGAGTGTTAATGAATTAAATGCTCCTAGAACAGCAGAACCCTTTTCTCTTTGTGTTTCACGAGAGAGAGAGAGAGAGAGAGAGAGAGAGAGAGAGAGAGAGAGAGAGACTCAATGACCTATGATTTAAAGGTTTAAAGGCTTCTCATGAATAGCAGAGACAAGGGACAGTGACAATGCCCTATAGACTGACCATATATACATATGATCAGCGCCCAAGTCCCCTCTCCACCCAAGGTAGGACCAGTGAGGGCCAGGTAATGGCTGCTGATTTCTCAACTTGTAGACCTATAGGCTCCCTCAAAATACCCATCCTTAGCTCACAAGGAGAGGGAGGTTACAGACACTATTAGAAACTATCGAGCTTGAGCGTGACTCGAACCCCAGTCCAGGAGAACGCTATACAGGGAGGTTTCCAATTGGCTACCCCTAAGTATTGTGGTTAGAGTCTAGGTCTAGAGAGTAAGCTACTATCTCATTTCATTTTTCAAACTAATAAGTGATAATAGCAATAAAAATATAGTGATACCAAGCGGGGATACAAAGCATTGTAAGCAGGCTATGCATTTAATTGTGTTTAACGTTTTGTATAGAGTCTATAGACCGATAGAAAGGTAATAAATCATTTTATTTTGTACAATAAAACTATTTAACCCTTTCAAATATTGTGTTTATCTCTGGCACCCTAGTTCAATTGCCTCATTATAAAAGAGACTTCAGCTATGGTAAGCATTTCTTCTAGTAGAAGGACACCCCAAACCAAACTATTGTTCTCTAGTCTTTGGTAGTGCCATAGCCTCTGTACCATGGTGTTCCACTGTCTTGGGTTGGAGTTCTCTTGCTTGAGGGTACACTCGAACATATTCTTCTATCTATTTCTTTGTTTCCTTTCCTTACAGGGCTATTTTCCATGATAGAGCCTATGAGGTTATAGCATCCTGCTTTTCCCACTAGAGTTGTATCTTAGATAATAATAATAATAATAATAATAATAATAATAATAATAACTAGTATCTCTGTTTATAAATCCTTCCAATCATCAATGATTTGAGCGTATATTTTGATCTGAGAGCAAAAAAAAAAATATATTGAAAATCTATTTCACCTTTGGTGACCAAAGTTCGGAATCGATTGTATAGGGTCGTAACCGAGATGGCGCAGAGCATAGGCCTAGCCAAGGTCTATAAACCTTGGGCCTAATAATCTTATCCCAAAAGGCGCTACTTTTAGAGGTGGCACAACCTAAGATGAAAGGGAGCTTGGAAAAATTAAATATAATAATATTGAGAATTCAGTGTAGAAATATGAAAGGGAGCTTGGGAAAATTAAATATAATACTATTGAGAATTCAGTGTAGAAATATGAAAGGGAGCTTGGGAAAATTAAATATAATACTATTGAGAATTCAGTGTAGAAATATGAAAGGGAGCTTGGGAAAATTAAATATAATAATATTGAGAATTCAGTGTAGAAATATGAAAGGGAGCTTGGGAAAATTAAATATAATAATATTGAGAATTCAGTGTAGAAATATGAAAGGGAGCTTGGGAAAATTAAATATAATACTATTGAGAATTCAGTGTAGTTTTTCTTTCTAAAATAATTTGGAATTTACAAAGTTCTTACCCTAAGAAGCTCTAAAGATATCTACAGCTATGGTTGGTCACGAAAGGTGAGCATATTTACGGAATCTTTTCTAAAATGTAGAGAAATAAAATGATCGTGGAGTCATTTCCCCGTCATTCAATAATGAAAAGCCTGACATCCACCATTTCCAGTTCGTGACAGCATGTTCTCTTCTTGATTAGCAGTGAGCCAAACAGCGCCATGTGCCATTTACAGCGCAGTTGTTCGTTACCGAGAATGCACGCGAAGGCAAACAACGGGATATAATGCGCCTGGCTTCGTGTCCAGGGAAGATTGTTTTACCTGATAGGGTGACCCCTAAGCGCTCTCTCGTATTATCCTAGAATATGGTGCTCTAGGATATCTACTGGATATCCTGTCACAGGATAATTACGTCTTTCCGACCGTTATCCATACACTAAGGGGTCGGTTGCCTAATGCGTCCTCTCCTATGCCTTCCACCAAAGATATCCACTTCCACCTAACCTCTTGTCTCGCCATCTAAGTCTCCGACTTCCTCTCGATATTAAGCAGCCCATTCACGATCAGTAATTACTGAAGGAATTCCTTCAGTGATTACTGATCGTGAATGGCTTGCTTTAACCCACTGACAGGTTTCTCCCAAGCCCTCCTCAATCCCTCCCCAGCATCCATTCTCAACACATGTCCACACCATCTCAGTCATGACACTTATCACCCCTGTAATCTTCACTACGCCTGCCAATCCTCTTTCATCATTTTCCAATCTTTTAATCAAGATGGTTACTGTATATATGCACGAATTCATCAACTCCTGTTCATAACTTAAGTTGGGGGTAAGGGTGTAGTTCATATCAGTATTTTGTAAAGAATAATTACGTATATAATGTAAATTCCTAAGATGTAATTGTATTTTTATAATAAGAGATAAAAAAAAAATTATATACAAGTGGCCTTGGATTGAGTCACTGAGAGAGAAGTATTTTAAACTGGCGACTTCCTTATATACTAGATGCCAGTCAGTCATTAAGCCAATATGGATTGGTAAACAGCCTGTTACCAGAATTATCAGCATTATACAGAATAAAAGTCTCTCAAAATGTACAGTTGGCTTCGTTAATTCTGGTACACTTCAAGGAAACCTTAGCAGATGTCAGTGTACCGGAATAAATGAAGGCAACTGTACAATTAACAATATCTAAAAACGAATAAAATGGCTACCTTCCACTATACCTTACCATATGACTGTTCCATATTATTATTATTATTATTATTATTATTATTATTATTAGCTAAGCTACAACCTTAAACCAGGATGCTATCAACCCAGGGGCCCCAACAGGGAAAGTAGCCCAGTGAAGAAAGGAAACAAAGAAAAATAAAATGTTTCAAGAACAGTAACAACATTAAAATAAACATTTCCTATATAAACAATATATACTTTAACAAAACAAAAGGATGAGAGATTAGATAGAATAGTGTGCCCGAGTGTACCCTCAAGCCTGAATGAAAACATGCACCTCGGTGTTCAATGTTTACTATCTACCGTAGTAGGCCTATAGCTAAAAGTCTCTCTCTCTCTCTCTCTCTCTCTCTCTCTCTCTCTCTCTCTCTCTCTCTCTCTCTCTCTCAAGCTCGCTTTACTAATTAGATTGACGGAATAATTTAAAGCTATATTTTAAATAAACGAAAAACCAAAAAAAAAAATTCATAATATATTTTTCATATATAGTTACGAATCTTTCATAAAACATAAAAAAAAAACTGCTCATATCCAAACAGTACCAAAGATCATAACGAAATATTAAGTACTCTTATAATTTCATATCCAATTTATAATCTAAATTTCCCTTTCCATTTATGGATGATATATAATCCAATCATTATATAACACCTTTGTTTATATCAAGACGCCATGCCAGTTTTAATTAATGATATTCTTCATGGGCATCAACGCAGTGTTATGTGTCTTAGTCCGTGTGCTTGACAACCCTTGTTGCGAGATAAGAGCGAAGACCCCATACATTTACCAAGGGAATATAGACTTTACCGACGTCCCAATAAGGCAGATTTGACACTTTATCGATTAACCGAGAGCCCTATGGCAGGCTATTTTCAGGGGATACAATTTTCGCTGCTATATTTAGCAACTCGAAAACGGGAGAAAATAGTTCACGTGTGCCTCACTGCTAAAATCAGTCTAGCTTCTGAAAACTTTAAGGTTTATACTGAAATTAGAAACTTTCTAAATATAGATATATATCCTGGGATAATGCATGTCGTTGAATAAATGCATACGCATGTAGGTAAATGTATAATCTAATAATTGGCTGCGAAAATAATAGCATAATCATGACACATTTCATAAATAGCCACAAACAAAGTGGAGATTTTGACTGCGCCGTTCCCTAAGTGATGACGTCATACCCAGGCAGGCGGCCAGACAACAAATGCGTTCTAGCGACCACTTTCTCGTTCGGACGAAATTTTTTTGCAGAGGAAAAAAATGGCCAATTGCTCGCTTTTTTCCTCTTGTTTCCGCATGGCTACGGTCTTTT
>NC_090740.1:4571790-4574290 GCF_036898095.1 Palaemon carinicauda
AAAATTCCTAGTGTATCTAAAAAAAAAAAACTCTAAATTATAGGGATGAATTAGAGCCACGTTCTATCAAAGGCCATAATCACAGCGATTTTTTTTTCTCTTTCTTTCTATCTGGCATCATCCACCATCTCCACAATTATCCCATCTAGTGAACACCAAGGAGGAAGTGGTGATTAAGATGCTGGATAGTGGACCCACAAAATCTCCGCTCTGTGTGCAGCTGTTTTCTCTCTCTCTCTCTCTCTCTCTCTCTCTCTCTCTCTCTCTCTCTCTCTCTCTCTCTCTCTCTCTCTCTCTCCAATTTGAGGTGTACAAATGGAGAAGAAATTCATCTATAAAAAAAACTATAGCATCATCTCTCTCTCTCTCTCTCTCTCTCTCTCTCTCTCTCTCTCTCTCTCTCTCTCTCTCTCCAATTTGAGGGTGTACAAATGGAGAAGAAATTCATCTATAAAAAAACTATAGCATCACCTCTCTCTCTCTCTCTCTCTCTCTCTCTCTCTCTCTCTCTCTCCTCTCTCTCTCTCTCTCCTCTCTCTCTCTCTCTCCAATTTGAGGTGTACAAATGGAGAAGAAATTCATCTATAAAAAAAAACTATAGGCATCATCATCTCTCTCTCTCTCTCTCTCTCTCTCTCTCTCTCTCCTCATCTCTCTCTCTCTCTCTCTCTCTCTCTCTCTCCAATTTGAAGGTGTACAAATGGAGAAGAAATTCATCTATAAAAAAACTATAGCATCACCTCTCTCTCTCCTCTCTCTTCTTTCTCTCTCTCTCTCTCTCTCTCTCCTCTCTCTCTCTCTCTCTCTCTCTCTCTCTCTCTCTCTCTCTCTCTCTCTCTCTCCAATTTGAGGTGTACAAATGGAGAAGAAATTCATCTATAAAAAAACTATAGCATCACCTCTCTCTCTCTCTCTCTCTCTCTCTCTCCTCTCTCTCTCTCTCTCTCTCTCTCTCTCTCTCTCTCTCTCTCTCCAATTTGAGGTGTACAAATGGAGAAGAAATTCATCTATAAAAAAACTATAGCATCATCTCTCTCTCTCTCTCTCTCTCTCTCTCTCTCTCTCTCTCTCTCTCTCTCTCTCTCTCTCCCCTGCGCCTTTATATCATCTCGGGACAGATTTGGTACCTGTTACTACCATTTTATCTCTCAAGCACATTATTGCTTTTTATTAGTGATTTTGCTTCGTAGGAAAAGACAGTATTTTTTAACGGTTTTTTAAATGATTTTGCTCGTGTTGATTTTATTAATGATTTTGCATCACAGGAAAAGACAGTATTGCTTTTTATTGATGATTATGCATCATAAGAAAACAGTATTGTTTTTTATTAGTGATTTTGCATCATAGGAGAAGGCAGTATTTGATTTTAATAATGATTTATGCATTATAAGAAAAGACAGTATTGTTTTTTGTGTTTTAATTAATGATTTTGCTTCATAGGAAAAGACAGTATTGTTTTTTGTGTTTTTATTAATGATTTTGTATCATAGGAAAAGACAGTATTGTTTTTTGTGTTTTTTATTAATGATTTTGCATCATAGGAAAAGACAGTATTGTTTTTTGTGTTTTTATTAATGACTTTGCATCATAGGAAAAGACAGTATTGTTTTTTGTGTTTTTATTAATGACTTTGCATCATAGGAAAAGACAGTATTGTTTTTTGTGTTTTTATTAATGATTTTGCATCATAGGAAAAGACAGTATTGTTTTTTGTGTTTTTATTAATGATTTTGTATCATAGGAAAAGACAGTATTGTTTTTTGTGTTTTTATTAATGATTTTGCATCATAGAAAAAGACTGTATTGTTTTTTATGTTTATTATTAACGATATTGCATCATAGGAAAAGACAGTATTTAAAAGTAATAATATTAATGATTTTGAATCATGGGAAAATAACCTTTACGTAACCCAAAAATAGGAACGTATATCGAATATTGATTAAATCAAGGTTGTAGAAGCGAAAAAATGCGAGCAGTTGTTCATTAAGAGTTAAAATCAGTTTAAAAAAAAAAAGTTAATTTTACAAAGTTGAGCATGAGAGATATCATATTAACTCTCAATAAGTCGTTTATTTAGAGAAACAATTATTCGAAATATGAAACAAATGAGATTTACAAAATTTGAACACAAAAACCAAAATAGATAATTTCAAAAAATATATAAAATATTGATTTATTATCGAAATTTATTTATCAGTACTCTAATATTATTATCTATTTCTATAGTCAATTTCTTTCAATGAGGCGCAATTGCACCGACTCGCAGCGGTGCCCTTTTAGCTCGGAAGAGTTTCCTGATCGCTGATTGGTTGGACGAGATAATTCTAACCAATCAGCGATCAGGAAAATTTTCCGAGCTAAAAGGGCACCGCTGCGAGTCGGTGCAAATCTGCCTCGATAAAAGAAATGGACTAAAGTGAGTCAGTTTTTTTCCTTTACTTGTTTCCCCACAAGGACAGTCTCTTCTGCGAACGAGTTCCAGTGAAGTGAGTCTAATAA
>NC_090740.1:4581790-4584290 GCF_036898095.1 Palaemon carinicauda
AACGTAACTACAGTTATTCAAAATTCATATTTATATTATTCATTAATTTGTTAATTCATTGTTTATTTATCGATTTGTCTTAGTTATTCAATTTCTGCAATTTCTGTAATTAATCAATTCGTGACACCAGTACCATCAATTATCAAATGTACATATCTATTAAATTTCTTAATTTGTTTATTTATTCGTTGTTTACCTATATACTTGTCTGAATTATTCATTATTAATTTTCTACATTATTAATTTCTATAATATTAGATTAATTCACCAAACTTTCAACTGGGCCCCACAAGGCACTAGAAGAGTTGGAAGGCCCAGGCCCACATGGCTGAGGACTATGAAGCGTGAAGTGGGAGATGATGAATGGAGAAATATTGATTTAAAGGCTCAAGATAGAGACGACTGGCGAAATCTAACCGAGGCTATTTGCGTCAATAGACGTTGAAGGAGATGATTATGATGATGAAGATATATGGATGAGATCATGATGAGGGGTAGATGGAGATGGTTTGGGCATACTATTCGCACTCCTCAAGAGAGATTAGTTCACCAAACTTTTAACTGGGCCCCACAAGGCACTAGAAGAGTTGGAAGACCCAGCCCTACATGGCTGAGGACTATGAAGCGTGAAGTGGGAGATGATGAATGGAGAAATATTGATTTAAAGGCTCAAGATAGAGACGACTGGCGAAATCTAACCGAGGCTATTTGCGTCAATAGACGTTGAAGGAGATGATTATGATGATGATGATGATGATATATGGATGCGATCATGATGAGGGGTAGATGGAGATGGTTTGGGCATACTATTCGCACTCCTCAAGAGAGATTAGTTCACCAAACTTTTAACTGGGCCCCACAAGGCACTAGAAGAGTTGAAAGACCCAGGCCCACATGGCTGAGGACTATGAAGCTTGAAGTAGGAGATGATTAATGGAGAAATATTGAATTAAAGGCTCAAGATAGAGAAAACTGGCGAAATCTAACCGAGGCTATTTGCGTCAATAGAAGTAGGGGGAGATGATGATGATAAGGATGATGATGATAAGGATGATAATAATGAGAGAGGTCAGGTCAGGTCAAGGGGTCAGTTGATCGTTAATAGGGTGATTAAGTTCTGTGACGTCATCGTTAACTACTGCATATTAAGTATCCGGCCTCTATAAAAGTTTATTATCTGTTATTAACTGGCTAATTACATCTGTGGTATTTCATGAACTTGCGTATAATCAATGATTATACCTTTGAAATTTCTTTATGATTATAGTTTTTAAGAAAATTGATGTAAAGCGGGTCACTTTTCAATTGAGAAAAAATATTTATTACATCATTATGGATAAATTTGCCCTTATATAAAAATAATTCTCAACAAGTTATTATTATTATTATTATTATTATTATTATTATTACTTGCTAAGCTACAACCCTAGTTGGAAAAACAGGATGCCATAAGCACTCCAACAGAGATAAATAGTCCAGCGAGGTGTATGAGGACAGAGAAGAATATGTAAAGAATAGGCCAGGCTATTCGGTGTATGTGTAGGCAAAAGGAAAATGAACCGTAACCAGAGAGAAGGATCCCCTGTAGCACTGTCTGGCCAGTCAAAGGACCCAATAACTCTCTCAGCGGTAGTATATCAACGGGTAGCTAGTGCCCTGGCCAACCTACTACCTATTGTGTGGCATTTCTGGCCGGGTAAAACTAGTAGCTGCTACTTCCACAGCCAGTGGTTGGATAATTGGGTAATTAGGGGTGTTGATAATAGCATCCCTTGACTAAGGTTCAGTTATCATCTGCGTAAAACATTGAATTACTTACGGATATTCGCACTCATATAGATAGATAGATAGATAGATAGATAGATATTTACAAACACACACATGTATATATATATATATATATATATATATATATATATATATATATATATATATATATATATATATATATATATATATATATACACACTCATCATCACTAACCGTTGACAATCCACTGCAGAACAAAGGCTACAGTCATGCCCGTCCACTCCCGTCCGTTTATGGCCGTTCTACGCCAGTGTATGTCCGCAAATCTTCTTAGTTCGTCAATACATCGTCTTCTATTACTTCACATGCTTCTTTTTGCAACCTCTAGCCACTCAGTCTGGTATTCTTAATGTCCATCTGTTATCTGTCATTCTCATTATGTACTGCCTATGTCCATTTTTGTATTATTATTATTATTATTATTATTGTTATTATTATTATCATTATTGTTATTATTATTATTTCTTGGTAGGAGACCCTCCTTCAAACAGGTGGAGTTGAATGCTATGGTTGCTTATTATTATTATTATTATTATTATTATTATTATTATTATTATAATCATCTAAGCTACAATCCTAGCTGGAAAAGCAGGATGCTATAAGCCCAAGGGCCCTAACAGGAAAAAAATAGCCAATTGAAGAAAGGAAATAAGGAAATGAATAAACTATATATGCCATTCTACGCGTAAAA